>NC_052393.1:25997696-26095278 GCF_009389715.1 Phoenix dactylifera | reverse complement strand
GCTCCCTTAACTTCTATCAGCTCCCTTGGCCTTTTGGCCCAGTGGGAAATTGACATTCTAGGACCATTTCCTATGGCTACCGGATAAAGAAAATTTCTGGTTGTCTCCATCGACTGTCACAAAGTGGGTAGAAGCGAGCCCCTTTGCCCGGATCACCGAGCAGAAGATGCGGGATTTGTCTGGAAGTCAATAATTTGCAGATTCGGGCTCCCCGTATCCTCATATCCGACAACGGCCGCCAGTTCGACAACCTCCATTTCAGAGAATTCTGCTCCGAGCTTGGCATCGACCACCGCTTCACCTCGGTCGCGCACCCTCAGACGAATGGAGAAACCGAGGTAACAAACCGTACTAATTTGCAGGGGCTCAAAGCCAGGCTCGACAAATCCAAAGGACAATGGGTCGAAGACCTATACAATGTCCTGTGGGCTTACCGGATTACATTCCGTGTCCCCACCGGCGAGACTCCCTTCAATCTAACGTATGGAACGGAAGCTGTCATCCCGTTGGAGATTGGGCTCCCTTCTCCGAGGGTAGAACTCCATGATGCCGGCTCCAACTCCTCACAGCTTAGGAACAACCTTGACCTGATCGAGAGGAAACAAGGGAGGCCGCCCGAGTTCGCATGGGAGGTACCAGCAAAGACAGCACAGTACTACAACGCCAGGGTCAAAGTCAAATCCTTCAAAGCAGGGGACCTTGTCCTCAGAAGAGCCGAGGCCTCCGACCAACCGAGCAAGGGAAACTGGCTCCAAATTGGGAAGGGCCTTACCGAGTCACGCGCATCCGCCGGCCCGCAACTTACAAGCTAGAGTCTCTAGATGGGACTCCCATTCCACGAAGCTGGAGTTCTGAAAATCTCCGCGTGTACTACCAGTAGAACCCTGAGGGGTCCCTACTATTTAACCATAAATTTCATTTTATGACGGCTTGTGCACTCGTTCAAACTCACCAATTCTCCTAAATTGTCTCATGGTACCAGGCTCGGTCTCCATCGACCAACGAGCTCGGCTCGTTCTCATCGGCCAACGAGCTCGGCTCGTTCTCCATCGACCAACGAGCTCGGCTCGTTCTCCTACCCCGACCACGGTCGGGATGCCCCGATACTTCGGGATGCGTTCTCCATCGACCAACGAGCTCGGCTCGTTCTCCATCGGCCAACGAGCTCGGCTCGTTCTCCTACCCGACCACGGTCGGGATGCCCCGATACTTCGGGATGCGGTCTCCATCGGCCAACGAGCTCGGCTCGTTCTTCATCGGCCAACGAGCTCGGCTCGTTCTCCTATCCTGACCACGGTTGGGATCCCCGATATTTCGGGATGACGGAGTACCTACGTGGACTCCCTGAAGATGTTCGTGAGTTCGTGATGCGGCCTCCACCGACCAACGAGCTCGGCTCGTTCTCCACCGACCAACGAGCTCGGCTCGTTTTCCTACCCTGACCACGGTCGGGATGCCCCGATACTTTGGGATGCGGTCTTCATCGACCAACGAGCTCGGCTCGTTCTCCACCGACCAACGAGCTCGGCTCGTTCTCCATCGGCCAACGAGCTCGGCTCGTTCTCTTACCTCGACCACGGTCGGGATGCCCCGATACTTCGGGATGCGGTCTTCATCGACCAATGAGCTCGGCTCGTTCTCATCGACCAACGAGCTCGGCTCGTTCTCCTACCCCGACCACGGTCGGGATGCCCCGATACTTCGGGATGCGGACTCCATCAACCAACGAGCCCGGCTCGTTCTCATCGATCACGGAGCTCGACTCAATCTCCTGTTCGTGATCAACGAAGAGTCCGTGATTGACAACAAACCGGATTCTTCTATCTTGCCGGCGTCCTCAAAGAACGGACTCCGAGCAGAGGAGCGTCTTCAGTCGCCAGGCGAAGTTCACAGCCTCGGCGTAAGAACGCTCATGGTACCAGGTACCCATTCAATTAATGTCTTTACATAATCTCGGTTATTTTCATTCTTGGATTCTTCTATCTTGCGGCGTCCTCAAAGAACGGACTCCGAGCGGAGGAGCGTCTTCAGTCGCCAGGCGAAGTTCACAGCCTCGGCGTAAGAACGCTCACGGTACCAAGTACTCATTCAATTAATGTCTTTACATAATCTCGGTTATTTTCGTTCTTGGATTCTTCTATCTTGCCGGCGTCCTCAAAGAACGGACTCTGAGCAGAGGAGCGTCTTCAGTCGCCAGGCGAAGTTCACAGCCTCGGCGTAAGAACGCACGGTACCAGGTATTCATTCAATTAATGTCTTTACATAATCTCGGTTATTTTCGTTCTTGGATTCCTCTATCTTGCCGGCGTCCTCAAAGAACGGACTCCGAGCGGAGGAGCGTCTTCAGTCGCCAGGCGAAGTTCACAGCCTCGGCGTAAGAACGCTCACGGTACCAGGTACCCATTCAATTAATGTCTTTACATTCTCATTTATTTTCATTCTTGGTTAATTAACTACCTGAATGAACCCCCGACCATCGTCGAGGTACCTGGCCGGCCAATCATCGCTCGGCCTCACCCCTCCTACGTACACCGTTCAATGGCAAGCTTAGTCTGTGCCGTCAGCTCGATGAATTCCCATCTCAAGCTGACAGACGTTTAACTCGTATGTCGGAAAAATCCGATCATCCGCCTCGGCAACCCGAGATCCGGGCCCAAAGTTCACTAGGAATTTTAATCTAGTGACCAGTCCTAGGGCTCGGTCGAATTCTGAGCTAAGCTCGAAAGACCCCCCGAGCGCAAGCGCATCCTAGACATAAGCGTCGCTATATTACTGATCTTAGGACCGAGCAACGGAAACTCGGACCTAAGCTCGGCTGTGCCGAGCCTAAACGCAAGTCCAACTATGTGGCGAACGAAGTTGGGGCCGTAGAGCCCAATCCCTTGGAGCCTAAAAGCGGATCCAAGTGAAAGAAATCTAAGTCAACCAAAGCACAAGTCAAGCTACAAGTTATAACAAATATGTATATTTATTTCAAAAAGCCCGTAGGCTAAGTACAAAGCTCGGGCTCGGCCTTAACAAGTGTGGGGGCCATCCGACTTACACCAAAAAAAAAAACTATAAAAAAAAACAAACTATACTAAGGCTCGGGCTCGGCGACTTCAGGAATGGCTGGCTCTGCGATCAAAGCCTCTTCCTCGGCAGCGCCAGGAACAGCCTCGGGCCATCTCGGTGACCTCGGGGACAGCCTCGGCCAGACCTCCCTGGTCGGCCTTCGGAGTTTCTGCCTCCACCTCCGACCTTTCGACCCCTGCTCCTGGTCTGAGCATGTTCAGGTCAAAGTCAGGAAGGAGCCGCCGCAGTTGGTTGAGGAAGTCCTTGAAGCCTTGGATCAGCCCGTTCACGCCTTCCTCTTCCAGAAGGTCACGAAACTCCTCCGACTCGCGGAAGAGCCTAACCGTGTCTTGGGCCTGCTCCCGAGCCTCTAACTCCCGAGCCTCGTGGTACGCGGCTTTCCGCTCGAGGTTTTTTATTTTTCGCTCGAGCTCTAAGGTTTTAAGGCGGGCGTTCCCCACCTCCTGCTCGCGGGTAGCCAGCGCCAGCTCGGCCTCAGCCAGACGAGCCTCAGTGGCGCGCACTTCGGATCTGGCCAGAGTGTGCGCGCCCTTCTCCTCTTCGAGCTCGGCAGTCAGAGCTCGAACCTCGTCCTCGACCGCTCCCACCCTTACTTGGAGCACCTGGCGCTCGGCCTCGGACGCCTGGCACCTTGCCTCGGCCTCCTCGTGCCCCCGCTGATGCCTCCGGGCCGCTCCCGGTAGTCTTGCACTATGTGCATCAGCGTCTCCGTCTCGTGCAGATGCTGTAAAAGAGACGTGAGAAACATGAGAAACTAAAAATAAAATTTGCATAACTGTACAAACAGGAAGACTAACTTACCCGGACGGCAGAGCAAAGAGTGGAGTCCATGAAGGCGCCGTAGTTCATGGACCGTATTTTGGCCTGATCGGCCGGAAGTAGCGCGACCCGGAATACTTCGCGCGCCACTTGGGGATCATCGAGGGCCGAATCGCCCTCGAAGACCGACCAGACGGGAGCGTAAGGCACCCGCTCCCGTGAGCCCGACGGGTTCGGAAGGCCGACTTCGGCTGACCTGGGCGGAGCCGACCCCGCAGCTCCTTGGCTGCTCCCCGGCTCGGAACTGGAGGGCTGGGGTCGGACATGCGGCCGATCTGACTGCCGCAAAACCGGAGCGGGGGGCGCGAGCGCCAAACCCGCTGAACTAACCCCCTGGTCGGCGATTGGGGCTTCCTGCCGACCAGGGATCCGTGAAATTGGCGCCGGGCACGGGAGCGCCACCGTAGCTCCACTAGAGCCCGCGCCCTCCCCCCGACCAGCTTCGGAGTGCGCGGGGCGAGGAGCGCCCGCCTCGACCGCTGCGGTCGCCGAGACCTTTGCTTTCTTTCTCGGCTCGGTCGGTTCTCCCGAGAGCTCGGCCGCCCTCTTCTGGAACCGGGCGTATAGAACCTCGCTCTTGGTCACCATCTTTGCGATATCTGCAAGGACGAGCAGGACTAGAATTTAGAACTGTAACAAAATGGAAAAGACACCCTACTGTTACCCTTACCCTGAGGACGCGTCGAGCTCAGGTCAACGTTCACTAGAGCGTCCTCACTTATGAGGCCGCTCAGTAAAATACCATCCCGAGGCTGCGGATGGTGTCGATGATCCCCTGCTCGCGCGGAGAAAGCTTGGGGACTTTGTTGACGGACCTGAGCTGGGTAGGCCCCCACCTAGGATCAAACCCCCATGTCCGTTCAGAACCTAGAAAGAAGAACTTCTTCTTCCAGTCATGAATGGACGAAGGAGCGCCCTGAAAGAGTGGCCGACCCGCCCGAAGGGCGATGTAGAGCCACTCTCCGTCTCCCGGATTCGACTTCAACATAAAAAGTCGCCGGAAAACGTTGACAGAAGTCGGAATTCCGTACGCTAAACACAGCGACAGGAAACCGACCACTGTCCTCCAGGCATTCGGAGCGAGCTGCGCCGGAACCAACTGGTATTCCGTCAGCAACTCGTTCACGAACCCGTGAAGAGGAAATCGTAGGCCGGCCCAGAGTGCCTTGAGGACTGGTTACCCGATCCCCCCGCCTGGCGGGCTCCAAACGGAACCCTTGTAGAGGAAAAAACCATTCCTCGGTCATTTCGACCTCCAGTACACCCATGGTGGACTCGACTTCATTCGGACCGGAACCCATTAGGAGGAAGGAAGAGAAAAGGTTCGAGAGGAAAAGGAACCTGTAAAAGATACCGGAGAAAGGAAACTTCGGACTGAGAAAAGCTGGAGGAAGGAGACAATAAGAAAGCAGTAGGAGGCCAGGTGAGGATTTATATAAATCCCTCCAACGGCCCAGATCAGCGAGAAAAAACGCTGCTCCCCGTTCGGATCACGACGCGTGTTGACCCAAAAGACGGAACGCCACATTTAATTCGGGCTGACGCTTCGAACACAGAAGCGCCCCGTCGGATCATGCGGCTCCATCATGAGCCCACGACGCGAGGACGCTTCGGAGAAGGCGTCCCAATAATGAGGCATTTTCGGAAAAGAAGAGACGCCGCCCATTAGAGGCACCTCGAAGCGCCCGATAATTCGAAACGCGCGATAATTCAAAATTCTCTTTTAACTCATAATGGCCCGACTAAAACTACTTCCCGCGCTCAAGCTGGTGGCCAGCTGGAACTCGGAAGTCGGGGGGTAGTGTTGGGGGAAAAACCCAAGTCGTGCCAGTCTGAAGGCGCTCGGCCAAAGAGCGCCGACCAGAGAGGTGCTCGACCAAAGAGCGCCGACCAAGAGAAGCAACCCCGCCACAGGACACTCCGCTAAGCAACCGGCTCGGCTCAGCACCCGAGCCAGGCCCGTACCTTAGCCAAATATCCAATCTCCAACTAATCCTCTAAAGGATCTGACAACTAAATACATGACTCCACTACAATCTGCCACCATTCCTAGGTCATCAAGGCACGTGATCTCTGCCGGCATTCGGCACGCCCTATCATTAATGCATGAGACCCCCTCAGGCCTCCGATGCACTCGGCCATTAAATGAACACGGCTCAAGATGATCTCCGGATCACTGAACCATCAAAGCATATGGCTCTCCCTGACCACCGGTTCACTCAGCAATCAATGCACTTGCTATCTACGAACCCCAGGCCCACCACGGCCGGCGGTTCAACCACCCCAACGGGTCCGATCAACCGTGACAACTCCCTGACTCCGGCCTGATCCGGCCTTATTCTCCACAATGCCATTAATGAGCGTGATCGTGCCCAATTATCACAAAAGAAGACAAATTTCTCTGTCACCTCCCAGGTAACATAATATCTTCCTATAAAAGAGAACCTGGGGGAAAAGGAGACACACGGACACAGATATACACAAAAAAGAGAGAACAAAATTCTCCTCCTTGACTCCCCACATATTAACCCCTCTGACTTAAGCTTCGGAGGGCCGGCGCCGGAAAGCCCGGCCACCGGCTTTCTTGCAGGATTCTCCAGGAGGACGCCACCAGTCGACGCACCGCCACCCACCGTCCCGGCAGCGGAGCTCCTCCCCTCTCGGTTCGCGGCAGCCCCCGGGTCCAATTTCCAGCAACAGCCGCAACAATATATTTTCATGCAGATCATATTCTTTCTCATGTTTCAGGAAGTGGTAGCAGTAGCGGTACGTGGGCGGTCAAGGGACCTCATAGTGCGCGTGCAATATGCGGGCCGTGTGTGCTGTTGCATAATACATTTACTATTTTTAACTGTTCAAAAATATAATATGTTGAATACAAACAGTAGTGTTAGCAATATTTTTTGGATAAATAATAGCAATACTAGTAACAAGAACAGCTAACAATAAATGCTTACTATTGTTGCTTAACACTGAACGGTGTTGCCCAAGGTGACAACCCAAGAGGGGGATGAATTGGATTTTTTAAATTTTATGACCTCAAATTAATTTGTAAATGAAGACTCAATCTGGCCTATGTGAAGAGTATAAGTGCAGTGGAAGCAAGAGTAATTAACTCTAGGCAATTACAATTAAATCACTTAAGAAATCAAGCTAGAGCAACTACTCATATAATAAAGGAATAAAGTAAGTGGCACAAAGTAAACACAATGCAAGCACAAGCACGTATAGTGGTTTGGTGCACTCAAGGCACCTACATCCACTCTCCAAGCGTTCCATTGGAAATTCACTATAACCCCTCGGATTACAGTTGGATTGTTTTACCAGGCTCATAACCCAAAAACTTAACAGTTAATTTTACGGGATCACCAACAAGAACCTACACCATTAGTTTTATGGGCTCACCAACAAACCTACATAGTTGGTTTTACGGGCTCACCAACAACCTTACAAGAAGAATAAGTAAATCAAAGTATAAAGCTCTTTAATGAGCAAATAAGACAAATATGCATTAAAGAGAAGAAAGAGAAATGTTATCACTTTGAAGGCACTTTTCTTTTCTTCATTGAGATTGCTTCACTCTTTAATGAATTGGTTGAGCTCTTGAAGGCACTTGAATTCTGCTCACATCCTTCTTTGGATTTGAACTGAAGCAATGAATGAAACTCTCTTCATATCTCTTTTTCTTGAATGCTCACTTAAATTCTCAAAAGGATATTTTTTTCTGATGAATAGTGGCTCTTAATACTTCTCCAACCTCCAAAATCAGTTTCTAGCCGTTGGATTGAAGAAACTAGTCATTTATAGCCGTTGGAGCCTTAAAAGTACATCTGCAGAACTAGCCGTTAGGCTGTCAGTCGAGCTTGGGTCGACTCGAGTTTTGATGGAGTTGGCTCTGACGGAATTCCAGAGAACACTTTTCTGTCGATACAGCTGGGATCGACTCGGATTTTGATGGGGTCGACTCGAGCTTTGGTGAAGTCGGCTCTGACAGAAATCCAGTGAGCAAATTTCTGTTGAAACTGGTTAGGGTCGACTCGAGTACTGTGCCAAATTTCTAGGGCCGACCCTAGTACTGTGCCAAATCTGCCAGAGTCGGCTCCAAACTTCTGGGGTCGACTCCAATCCTGATTTTCTGCATCTTTAGGTTAGATTTGCACACAAACTAATATAAGACATAGCGAGTCATTTATTTTCATTTAGGATGCATGGCATATAAAAATTTCATCTCTTTAACTATGGAAAATACAGAATTGCCCTTTAACAAGGAAACTTGACTCTTAACTTTGTCAAACTGAAATTTAGGTTTTTCCTTAAGTTTTTCTATTAAATTTGTCTTTAGATGGGTTATTGAGAGTTGTTTCAATCGTATATGTAGAGCATATCAAGAATATATCGTTTCTTTCTTCCTTAAGTATTTATGTACTAGATCAATTGAGTTAATGGCATTAGTACTACCACATGACCTCAATGGCTTTGTAAACATCAAAATTATACTAGGGTCAACAAACGGAAACAATTATAACATAGTTAACGGATTAACATTCTTAATACCTCTATCCAGCCTGTCCACGTCCAACCAAACCGGCAGCTTGAATCTGCTCCAGTTACATGAGTCTACATAAAATTACTTGTTGCTTACACCTAGCAGAAAACTGTAACATAGTTAACAAGTTGACTTTTTTAATACCTCTATCCAGCCTGTTGAAATCGGCATCCAACCAAACTATCAGCTTGAAGCCACTGTATCCACATGAGTCCACATAAAAGTGGGCCACATATGTGAACCGACATGCTAAGCATGTCATATATGCAGCAGCACCATGCTAAGCAGGCTGTATATGCTGCGGCACAATGTTATGTGGGCTTTTGGTCCATATGCGGCATGACTGCAGATATTAACTACATATAGGCAATGCAGTGCAGTCAAGGATTGCATATGCATATGTGGCCGCATGCACCTCATTTTAAAATGCTGTTATTTTCTATTTTGTTATAAAAAGCTTAAGATTAGAGGGTGATTTAATTCCATTAAATGGTGTTACTTTACTCATGGTCAATGGTTTGGTTGAGAGGCCAAACTAATTTACTGTTTGATTATTGTTGGTGGTTTCACTACTGGAGCTGGTTAGATCATACATAAATTTGAGCTGTTTGTTCTGCTAGATTTTTGTAACATTTTATGCTTATTATACTCTGAAACTTGTTGCCTAATGCAGGAATGATGCTGGGATACTTGTCCGGACTGAGAGGTTAAGAACCAAAGATATAACACAGAGAGTGAAATGAAGAACTATTGGCAGGTATGCAAATTAATACATGTAATACAATGAGGGATTGATGCTGTCTTTTCCAATTCCTACCTTTCATTATCATTTTAACGTGTGGCTACCTGCTTAAGAAGTACTAGATAGTGTATTTTCTGGAAAACATACAATTCCATCTCTTCAACTGCACTTTAAGCATAAGGGGTATGAAGGCTGGAAACCAATAGGTCTACTTGAACTATTGTGATTTGTTTTTATATTTAGGACCAAATGTTTTATTGTGTAGAAGATAAAAAAAGGAGCTCATTATCAATATGACCTATTATGTCTAACTAGTTACTTCAATGAACAGGAGCTCGTATTAGTTATTTTTTGGCTTAGAAATGTTAATTTTCTTGTCCTCCATAGAGGGGCAGGGTTCGAATATCAAGCTATAGTTAAGTATAGCAGTCCAATCTGTTAATGGCAAAACTAGCCATATAGCATTCTAGGAGGCAATCTGCCGTGTTGTGCACACTGCTGCTTGTTTTTGTTTCATCCTTCTAAAATTCACCTTCCACCCCTGTACTACATGATTTCTAACTGTTCCCAATGGGAGAGTGGTACCTCCTCATTCTTCGTTTCTGATACTGCTTTTCTTAGTTATGAGATCACTTTCGCTGACTTCTTCCTTAGTGTAGTCTTGGTGAGTACTTTTAAGACTCCATTCTTTGGTAGTCTTTATCCACAACTGTGACCAGCTAGTTCTGAAGTTGTTACCCATAATTCTAAGCTAAATATTCACTTTGAACTTTTCTAGATCTGAATTTAGGTTATTGTGCATAAAATCGTCTGTACTGGTAAATGATTATTCAGTCAGTGGTTAATGTTGAGTGCAATTCCATTGGGTAGTAAAGATGTGTTCTAAACATTGCAGGGTGGGGTATGCTGGCATTTGCCGATGAGTTCTATGTTGGCTCTACGGAACTGTTAAAGAGAGTAAGTTTTTGTAGCATCGACCAGTCTATTTTCCTCTATGTGCTTTGGATTACTGTTTTATTATTATCAAAAAATGAGGGATGACTTGCATTGATCAACTCATGCCTGCAGATGAAGATTATGTCCTACAGTTTGTCCACATTTCCATCGCTTGGAACTACTCCGAGCCCAGTCTTGCCCAGATGTCATCACTCAGCATGTGGGAGCAACAGTGTGTACCCTGAACCAGTTTTCCTTATTGTCATTTACTACACTTCAATTTTTTACCTCGAGGAAATGATTGCATATGCTAGGCGACCACCAGTCATCAATTGCATGTCAGAGTATTTTCGGTGACCTTCAGACTTTCGAGATGATGTAACTCCATAATCTACTATGAAACTGCTATAGTATGCCAATCAATATAAGTGGCGTTCTCACAATTACTCCTAGTATTCTTTTCCTTTGGACACTGGTGAATGCCTTTCTGCCCTGAGGCAATCTGGGAACATTGGTCCAAACGGATCACTGATCTATCTGAAGCCTTCGTCATTAATTTGTTTCATGTTTTATTCATGAATGAACTTGGTGTTGTCTAGGATGTTAATCTTTTTATTTTGTTACTTATTGGATATGTTTTATTCGTTGAACGTGGCTTGGAATGTTCTATCCCTCTTATGTCCTGTAGCAGCAATTGGTGTCATCAGGAAGAGAGGGGGGGGGGGGGGGGGGGGGGGATGGTATTTAGTCGGAAACTTTAAATGGCATAGGATAGAAAAAATGATTGATATATTAATTTTGCAACAAACGAGCCTTTCAGTCTACATTTGTAAGATGATAAATTAGTTATGACATTTTCGTTATTAATTAGTAATTTCTACGTTAACTAGCAGTAAATTCTATTTTAACTGGCAACGAGGGAAAAATTGAAACAACAAGGTTTCAGAAGAACAAGAGTACTTGAATGAGGCCATCTGTTTAAATTCTCCCTGCAACTCTCTTTCGAGAATAGGATGCCATTATCAATGGTTTGAATCCTAGACCTCTTTAAATGGAGGGTTGTCCCACCAGATGAGCTAAGATTGGTTGCTAGGTTTTGGCGATTTTTACAATCAAATGCAAGAGAAGAATCGGATGTTTCTTTTTGTGTATTTATAGAACTATAAATAAATCGAAAATTAGAACAAAGGTACGTAATGTAATTTAATTGACCATTTAAATTATTTATATTTGGCATATGAGATATCTATGTATGTCGAGTATCAAAACTCAAATCTTGCATTCTGAATTTTGCTTATTTTTTGCATCCCTTTCAACTAATTTGTGGCATCTCTACTGTATGTAGTTTATCCACCCCCCCCCCCGGCCCTCAAAAAAAAAAAAAAAAAAAAAAAAAAAAAAAAACTCCATGGTTTATTTGAAACAGCTTTGTTAATATTCCCCTATTAAATCTAATGACTTTTTTCTTTTATATAGGTGTGGAGATAAAAAATAGCTGGTGGAGGAGTGAGCCGCGATAAAGAAAATTGTGTTATGGTATAAAAATGATGGATATATTTTCTAAACTGTTTAGGAAGACAATGAGACTTATCTCTCATTGAGAGTCTAAGCATCTATTTTTGGTTGCACTTTGGTTTCTATCTTAATTATATTATAAGCCTTCTGCAATGAAGAAGATAGTAAGGGGTTGACACATTGCTAAAGGTCTATAACTGACATAAGCCATCATCTAATGATACCTATCCTTGTTATATAACGCGATCTAATGGTTATGGACTGCAAGATACCATAGCATTGGTTTATACATAGAACTGCAGCCATTACACTGGAATTACTTGGATGCATTACTTCTTTTAGAATCTTTTTTATAAATATTTCATTTGCAGATGAAAAGTTCATCAAGCTCGCACCCGCAGATTGGTAGTTTCATAATCAGCAAATCCCGTGTTTGATATTAAATCTTGTAAGTTGCACTGATCCTTCCACATGGTAAAAAAATTGTTTGTGTGCATATGATAAGAGCCCATAACATTACTCATTTAATTATTATGTAGATCCATGTTGGCTTAGCACCATGTGTCCATGAGGCAAGAAATTTAGCCAAAACTACATAGAGAGAAACATAAATGTAGCATAGAAAATCGAAAGTGCATTTGTTATCTAAGAAAAAATACAGAAGGATGTTGGGCCCGAGATTGCAACCAGCTCTAGTTGCAGTGAGTCAAAGTAAAATCATTCTGGTACGGGCTCTGGTTGCATTGAATCATCGGAGCAAGGCGAACCAGCCATATCTTGTTTTAGTAACCTTACTAAAGGAAGTGTGACTAGAGTGATCATGTTAATTTTAAATAGATCCGGCCGAAATAAAATGAATATAGTTTAGGCTCGAAACTGGGTTCATGATCAACTATGAGTGCAGCGCCTACGGTGGATGATAGCAGACCTCTGAGATTACCAAATGGATCAACTATTTTAGTAACCATTCATGAAGAACACCTTGGACAACAATTCTAGTGCTAGACAATGTTCTGTGTTCTAGGTTTTCAATTTCGATTTGCTTTCTATCAGCAAATTAAGTGGGAATTCATACTCTGTTGCCATGTTCTTTTCCCCGTGTCTCATCCATGATCTTATCTCGAGGAGGCTGATTGGAGTGGGAGAGGACACTACTCATTGTGATGCATGCGGTTTGGGGCACCCATCTTTTCAATGTTTGAGGCATGATTCCTAGTATTCCTTTATCCAACAAATTTATGTTTGTTGCCATTCTAAACAGAGAAAGAGCTCCTTTCTTTGAGCCATAATGAAAGCAATTCTTTGATTTAATTCACTTTGATATTTTGGGGGAGGACGTCCAACACCCTCACCCACCAGAGCTTACTATTTTATTTTCTTACACTTGTTGATGATTGATCTGGACATTCAATTTTTTTTGTTTTTTTCTTTGGTACATTCAATGTCTGCTATACCTTTATCGGGCTTCGGATCGATTGCTCGGCAGCACGGGTCAATACGGGCTTACGTCGTGCCACGTCGTACTGTATCGAGCTTGTACTGACACAATAAAAGAGGCGAGAGAGAGAGAGTACAGGAGAGAGAAAAAAGAGAGAGAAAGGGATCTGTTGTGCTGCTACCGGGCCTCCGACCGGTTGCTTGGCAACACGGGTTGGTACGCACCCGCATTGTGCCGTGCCTTACCGGGCCTGTACCGACGGTAGAAGAGACGGAGAAGAGGGAGAATAAGAGAAAGGTAAAGAGAGAGAGAGAAGGGGGAGGCCGAGGGAGGCCAGTGGAAGGGCCAGAAAGCTGCCGTGTGGAGGAGATGAGAGCCAGGAGCCACCGCACGAAGGTGGAGGCCAAGGAGCTGCCGCAGAGAAGCGAAGGAGGGGCTCCGCTTCCGGTCCCCTGTTTTGTTTCGAAATAAGAGCTCCTTTTATTTTTGCGATTTTTAAGTGAAAGTCGGCAAACCCATTAAGTAACGTTGGCAATGGGTTTACCGACTTTTACTTAAAAATGTAAAAATAAAAGGGCTCCCTTTGGGCCCCTGTTTCGAATAAAACAGGGGACCAGAGGCGAAGCCCTCCTTCTGCGGCTCTTTGGCCTCCGTTTCTTCCGCACGGCGCTCCCCAGCCTCTCCCTCCCTCCCCCCACTCCTCTCTCTCTTCCTTTCTCTCCCTCTTTCTCCCCCTCCCCCCCCCCCCCTCACCCCCCCCCCCCCCCCCCCCCCACTCTCTCTCTCTCTCTTTTTTCTTCTCCTTCTCCATCGCCGGTCTCATTTTCGTTTATAAAACTGTCCCAGTTCGCTGTCAGTACAGCTCCGGATGCCTGAATCAGGCGGTTTAGGCCACAGAGAACATCTAGGTTCAGGTGAAGAAACAAAAGCTTTTGATCAAAGAGAGAGAAACCAAACCTAGATGATAAGCCACAAGATGAGGTTGCATTTCCTCTTTGCCACCACTCCAATGACTTTGTACATGCCTACATCACCATCCCAACTTATAACCATCAACCTTGAGATACCCATTAATGATGATGGGTCCTTATCAACCATCAACAGCATTAACTGGCTTTGCTTCCTCTACTCCACTCCAAGATAGGGGTGGCAATGCTTAATGTTTAACTTGTTTCAACCTGTTATAAGTCATGTTAGTTTACCCTGTTTAATAAAATGAACGGATACGGGTTTGGATTTTTGACCAGTTAAATAAATGGGTCAAGTTCTACTAGACAAATTTTTAACTTATTATAAATCCGATCCAAGCCCTATCTGGTTCAACCGGACCTGTTTGTCTCCCCTCCTCCGGGATATTCCCTACCCCGTATCAAACTTTGTTTCCTACACTAAGTTCTTACCTTCCTATTCTGCATTCCTTTCTCATTTGCTAGAGGCCATGGCTCAGGAAATAGCAACTCTTGAAAAGAGTAACACCTAGACAAGATGGGAGTTATCATCAGGCAAACAAACCGCTGTATGCAAATTGGTCTGCAAAATGAAGTACAAAGCAGATAGTTCAGTAGAATGTTACGAAGCCCGATTATTGGTCAAGGGCTGCACATGAACCGAAGGTCTTGACTACCACAAGACAAAAGCAAATGGTTTGACTACCACGAGACAAAGCAAATGGATTAGTAGAATATTACAAAGCAGGTGCAGGGTATAATTCCTCAACACTGCCTTGATACTACAAGCGTTCTTTTTTTTTTTTTATAGTAAAAACGGCTACTCATTTCATATAACTCTACTGTGAATACATCCTGCCAGATCACGGAAAAGTAAAAAATACAAAGGAGGAGAAACGTCTGATGTGGACGTCCAAAAAAAATCTCCGGGAGTGTCGGGCACAAAGGAGGCAACCCAGTCTGCTGCCTTGTTCGCCTCTCTGAACATGTGTGCTGCCTAAAAACCGCTCATCATTTGAGCCAACTTGCGAGTCTCCCAGATAAGGGGATGATCATCACCATACCTATCCACCCCACGGATCCAATCGATTACTATAGATGAGTCTCCCTCAAGGTACACCCACTCGACACCAAGTATATGCCTCGCATAGGATATACCCTCCTAGGCTGCTCGTAGCTCTGCTCCGACTACTGTAGTCCTGGCGTGCGCCGCCCCCTCCCGCAAACTATCATCCTACCAAGATGGTCCCTGATCACATATCCACCCCTTCAGTCACACTATCCACTGACCTACTGCTGTCGAAGTTTACTTTGAGATGGCCAAAGGGTGGGGGTATCTAAGAAACAAGGGCAAACTAGGGTGCTGAAACAGCGTAAAAAGTACCCCAGGTATCCCTAGCCATCCCAGAAGAAAAACACAGCGACAGCCGCGGTGACCTCCCCCGTATGTAGCGTCGCCTCTATCTACCACCATCCTCGGAGACGACCTCCTCCCCTCAAACAAGCCGGCGTTCCTCTCCTACCAAATGTAGTAGGACAAGTATGCCATAAGAATTCCTACTTCAGCAGATCTAGGTCTCCGCATGGAGTATCTCAGCAAATGAGTCAGGTCCTGCGTCGATACCACCGAGTCGGGTAGTAGGACCGATAACCTCCTCCATATCTCTCGGGCCCTAGGGCACTGCAGAAGAACATACTTGGTGGTCTTCTCGATATCTGCACACATCTTACAACATGAGTGACCCGCATGCAACGCCGAACTAACAAGCTCATGGTTGGAAGGCAGCCCCAAGTCACCTTCCAGATGAAGAGCGAGAGCGCCACACAGGGATGAATCCGCAGCCTCCATATCCAACCACCATTAATCTATCGAGCTGGCTCCGTACTGATCAGAGCGTGAAGATCTCTAGCTCGCACCCGCAACCGTTCCGTCGGCATCCATACTAGCCTGTCAGACTCCCCATGATAGGGACCGGAATATCTCTGGAAGAACAAAGGTGGAAAACCATCCGGCTCTGGGGCCTTGTCCCCCTAAAGGGACCACCGCCTCTCTAATCTCCCTCTCCGATACCGACCTGATCAATGCTGCAGTCTCTCCTCTGACCCCCGACCAAAGGCGATGGTATATCCACTAGGCTCCCACCCGTAGTCTACTCTGTCCATCTAGCCCTGAAAAAACTCTCAATAGTCCTCCAGATCATATCTGGATCCTCCGACAGCTGCCCATCCTCACCCCTAATAACGCTAATCCTGTTCTGGTGCCTCCTGATCATGGTCACCTGGTGAAAATATCTAGTATTTCTATCTCCCTCCACAATCTACTGTACCCTCGATTTCTGTCTCCAGAATATCTCTTGCTGTCTAAGGAGGGTGTCATGCAGTGCCAATAGTAATCTAAGCTTTCCCACCTCCTCATTCGATAGACCCTCCTGAGCCTTCTGAGCCTGTAACCTGGCGATAGCCTCCTCTAACTCCTCGATCCTCCTAAAAATATCTCCTACCTCCTCATGATTCCACCTCCTCAGTCGTCTCCTCGTCAACTCCAATCTGTGGGACATCTGGTACATAGTCTTCCCTGACTGGTGCACTCCATGCCTCCCTCACCATCTCCCATGATCGCGGGTAACAAAGCCACAACTTCTCAAATCTAAAGGGGGAACGGACTGGGATATGTGCATTTGTACTCATCAATAAAGGGTTATGATCGGACACAATTCTGGGCAGGTGTCTAATACGATGATCTGGAAAACTCTGGACTATCCAGCTGTCACACAGCTCTATCAAGTCTTTCCCAAACTCTAGCCCGGCCCTGCTGATTGTTGCACCATGTAAACCTAGGGCCCGAGAAACTCAGGTCTATTTGTCCATTCAATGTCAGGAAGTCCTGAAACTCCTTAATCTTCCTCTAATAAGAGAAGAGCTTCCCCCCATCTTCTCCTGAGGATCCACAATGCAATTAAAATCACCAGCCAACATTATAGGGTAGCTCTGACTGATCAAACTGAGACGCCTCCTCCCACAATATTCGTCTCTCCCTAAGTCAGTAGTAGCATACACCGCAGTAAGGACCCGAGGATCTCTACTGCCTCCGAGATCACCTAATCACCTCTTGGTTACAATATGGAAGATGTCCAGCCTACATGATCCTGCACCCAAGTAACAATAATGCCTCCCGACAGCCCTTGAGATCCACTGCATAGAATCCCACGACCTAAGTACCGCTCTCCTAGCCTTCTGTAGGCTCCTCCTCGACAATCGGGTCTCAACACACAAATGTCCAGATTGTGCTATTGCACAATCCTACGAAAAGCCGGGGCAAAGGAAGGCTTTCTCGCGCCACGGCAATTCCATAAAAGAACCTTCATTGATCACCCATGGAGGCGTCAAAATCCACTACCCTGGAGTTGCAACATGAAACACCGCTCTTCCAAAGTCCTCCACTCGCAGTCTACGGACGCCCCCTTCGCTGCTGCCATCATTTGGATCAGGATACGGTGATGATCCCTCCACAATCTGTCTGTGCCAAATGGCACGCCTTTAACTGCTGCCACAGGACCCCATCTGCCCACCATTAGGCTCCATCTGATGCCACCAGCCTTCCAACCTTGCTTGATTCCCCAACTAGATGCTTCCCCAAACCAGGGGAAGTTTCATTATTCTCCATGCATATGTTACGGTATTTCTGTGTAGAGGCTACATGCGCGTTTTCAGTCTATCTAAAATCTTCATCTGGTCAAGGAATTCTCTTGGCTTCTATTGGGGACTTTTAATAAGAGCTAATTGTGATTCACATTGGACTTAGTTGCCCCATGACATGATGGTCTACCACAGGCTTTATTTCACCATGCTTGGGTCTTCTCTGCTTTCTTGGAAGAGGGGAGAGCAATCCACCTCCTCTGCTGAAGCCGAGTATGTATCCATGGCTGCCACCACCTGTGAACTTGTCTGGTGGAAACTCTTGCAATCTCATCCTGCCATATCTCATCCTTTATCCTATGCTGCTACACTTGAGGGGCTGTAATAACTGTATGCCGCCCAGTTGTCAAAGAAGGCCAAGTTATTGTGGCAATTCTTTTAAATATGCACCCAAGCAGCCATTGTAAGCCAAGCCATCCAAGGAGACTCCACTGAGTTTGGCATGTTTACATTGTATTCTTTCGGGTGGTTCTATATACACCCCCCTATTGCTCAGGACACCCCAAAAATTAAAAAAAAATTAAATACTCTCTACACCCCCCATTTGCTAAGGACACCCCTAAAAAATTAAAAATACCTAAATTACCCCCCCTCCCCACCCCTTACCTAAATTGCTCTACACCCCAACCCCCCCCCCCCCCCCCCCCGCTCTTCCCCTCCAAAACACCCGTAACCCTTCCGCCCAAAAAACCAGCCTCAAGCACCTCGCCGGCGGCCAAACCCCCTCCGTCTCCCCCTTCTCCTTCTCGTCGCCGGTCGGTGCAGTGCACCTCGCCAACGCCCAAACCCCCCCGTTCCCCTTCTCCTCTCGTCGCCGGCATTCTCCCGATCTCCGACCACCTCGCCGGCTTCTCCCGGAACCACCTCCCCGGCCATCTCCCGAGCAACGAGCACCTCGCCAGCGCCTCCACGACCACCTCGAGGTAGCTCCCCCCCGCCTCCAGTGCTCCGTTCGGCACTGGATCGCCGAACAGAACCCTTCTGTTCGGCTGAACAGTGCCGAACAGAAGCCCTCTGTTCGGCAACCCTCAACCGAACAGAAGGCTTCTGTTCGGCTGCACGGTGCCGAACAGAAGCCTTCTGTTCGGCTGCACAGTGCCGAACAGAAGGGTTCTGTCCGGCTCTGTGCAGCCGAACAGAAGCCTTCTGTTCGGCTCTGTGCAGCCGAACAGAAGTTCTGTGCCTCCGTTCCTGTTCGGCACTGTGCAGCCGAACAGAAGGCTTCTGGTGCCAAATGCGTGCCGTGCTGAATTTTGTGCCGAACATTTATGTATGCAATTGAATTATTTTCTTTGATATAGCCTAACATTGAATTTCTATATTTTCAGACATGGATCCCGGTCCCTCCAGAGTTAGACCTACGGCGTCAGCTAGGAGACGTCGTGCTAGGATTGCTTCTCCCGAGCCTGCTCATATGCCATCGCCCTCTCCTGAGTCAGAGCATGATGATATGCCCGCTAGGGGCGAAGACGATGAGTCCGTTGGACCATGTCCAGGAGGTCCAGAGGATGAGTCCGTCCTGATCAGTTTCAGGACGCATATAGCAGCTTCCATCTGGAGGCAACAGGTATTGTTTATTTGTTATAGCATTATATTTTGTTTATTGATGTTTTATAAAGTAGTAGTAATTATACATTTATATTACAGGAACGGGCTCCACTAAAGTGCATGAACCATACTGCCAAGGTTGGTGAATGGAAGTGGTGGTCTTCAAACCAACCAAATACCAGGTTCAAAGCACTATTGAGGCAGTCGGGCCTCATAGAGTTAGTACAGTGCTCTTATCGATTCACCGATAAGATTCTGATTTCGGGCTTCGTAGAGAGATGGCAGCCCGAGACGAACACCTTCCATATACCATTTGGCGAGATCACTATCACGTTGGATGATGTATCCGCCATTTTAGGGATTCCTGTCGCAGGTGCCTCAGTAGCAGTTTCTCCTGAGAGGATGAGTGATCGGGATGCTGAGGAGCTACTTGTGGAGTTGTTGGGGGTGTCAGCTGGAGACGCGCGTCAGGAGGTACTGTCATCGCGCGGTCAGTCTGTGAGGATGGAGTGGCTGAGGACTCAGTTTCACTCTGTATCTGATAGAGACAGCCAGCAGAGGATAGAGTGTGCAGCACGAGCCTATTTGTTATTTTTGTTAGGCTGCACACTCTTTGCTGATAAGAGTGGGACCAGGGTGCCTATAGCGTATCTGTGTTTACTGCGGGATCTGGATAAGGTGAGCACATATGCCTGGGGTACAGCTGCCTTAGCATATTTGTATCGGCAGTTGGGGATTGCGTCGAGGTCATCAGTGAGACAGATCAGTGGTTATATGACGCTTCTGCAGGCATGGATTTATGAGCATTTTCCAGCACTCAGTCCTCACCCGTCGCTTGAGTATACTGATGCCAGTCCCCGCGTGCACCGCTGGATGCCCGGTACTCCATCCCGTACCACAATGGACCATTTAGTGGTTCTGCGTGAGTCATTGGACCTTTTGAGCATCGATGAGGTACGTATCATATTACCATTTGCTTGTGTTTGTCAGTACTTTTAATATGCGATATAGTATAAAACTGAAATGGACCTTTTGTTTTGCAGGTTATTTGGGATCCCCATCATCGGCTTCGGGGAGATCGCCCATATGTTGATATCGCATTTTTTAGTGGCTCCATCAAGTGCCTTGATATCGTAGAACCCTATCATCCAGAAAGGGTTCTTAGACAGTTTGGTCGTATTCAGACCATCCCTCGAGCGCCACTAGCCCCTACGCGAGCCAACAGAGGTTCCACAGCTGGCTCGTACCGGATACATTACTCCTATATGGATCAGCTTTGGGAGCGGTGGGAGGACCACGTGCTGAGCCAGGCGAGCAGGAGCCACCCAGTTACCCGGCCATCAGACAGCGTACCGGGATACATGGAGTGGTATCTCCGTATCACGCACGTTGCAGTTCAGCCTCCTCATCTGCGCTCGAGTACTCATTCTGGAGCTAGGGGAGGTCATGATGATGCTGACATGCACCGGCGGCGTATTGCAGATGCACTCGGTATCAGTACCGACATTGTACGGATGGGTCCCTCAGAGGCTACGTCACTAGGTGCCGGGCACCTATTTCATGCTATTTGTCAGATGCATCAGTTACTTCTGGGTGATGAGCCTGGCCCGAGTACAGCACCCTCTCATTCGGATCCAGCACCCTCTCATTCGGACGTTACAGCAGTACACGCGTCGACGACGGCGTCATAGGGATTGATGATGGAGCCTTTATTTTGATTATGTAGCTTCGACTTTTTTTTTTGTGTAATTTGAAACTGTTGATATTAATGAAAAATATATATTTTTGGTACATTTACGTGTAATCTTTGTAAAGCCTGGCCCGTTCTATTTTACACAAATATAACAGTGCACATAACAATCAATCTAACAATGCGAAGACAGATATTTTTTGATTTATATTGATGATGGAGTTTCACAGTACATGACTCTAAGAGCCCAAAAAAATTTACAACTTTCAAAAATTGTACATATATAAACAATCAATCTAACTCTACTGTCTCGCTAATTATAACATTAGGTGAGATGCTCTCTTTGAACTGTTGAATCCGGGCTTCATATGAATTTTTCCATCCGGTAGCACAAGGAAGATGATATTTTCGCCAGTTGGTCGCTACTGGCGGAACGGGATGTCCCGGCAACAAGAACACCTTCAAAATTAGAAATAAGAAAATATTAATAGCTACAAAATTATAAATAAGCAAAATTAAATAAGCAAAATTAAATATTCGCAAGTGTTGTGAACGTAGTACCTCAACAAAATGATTTCCATTTACGAATCCGATAGCGATATCTTTGCGGGATAGAAGAGGTACTGGCACAGAACGGAGAGGTAGGAAGGTCAGACATTGTTGCAACGAGAGATGGTATAGGACAACATTATAGCAGGATGCTATAAGATGACCCATGTCCGGCATAGTCATCCATCTGTCATATGGTGGACAATCATCATAATATGATAATGCATGAGTGATCTCAGCAATCGTCCCTTCCACACCATATAATGTGCGATAGTGGTCCGAATGACATTGCAACTCTTGCAATAAATCCTTCCTAACACGCACCCAGTCATCTTCTCCAAATTCCAGTAAGTCAGCTATTGCCCTAAATCCGCAATTCCCATCAGCTTTTACATCCTTGATATGCTGGATGTATGGTCTCAAGGCAGAAGGAATAGCATCAATATAGATAATGGGCGTATGTGACTGGGCTCTAGTACGAAAAACCTGCAAATAATATCAAATGATAGAAAATATGTAACAATGGCAGAAATATCCAAATAGTTATCCGTCTCAGCACATCCCGTACCGGCACGGCACGGCACGTCCCGACATGTCCCGTATCGGCACATCTCGGCACGGCACGTACCGACATGTCCCGTATCGGCACATCTCGGCACGGCACATCCCGTATCGGCACATCTCGGCACGGCACATCCCGTATCGGCACATCTTGGCATGGCACGTCCCGACATGTCCCGTATCGGCACATCTCGGCACGGCACGTCCCGACATGTCCCGTATCGGCACATCTCGGCACGGCACGTCCCGACATGTCCCGTATCGGCACATCACATACCGGCACGGCACGGACCGTCCCGTAGACGTTGTGATACCTATTGTAAGGAAATAAATATTTGGTACTTACCTTTTGCTTGGGCCGCCTCTTTTGAATCTGAGTAGATGGATTGCGGATGGTAACTTTCTCAACACCAGGTGAATAACTATCCTGTCCAGATAGAACCAACTCAAACGCAGACGGGTCACGTCGAGTAGACGTATCAACCTTCATTGAAGCGTGCCCACGTGAACCGGTCTTCCGTTTTGCAGGCTCTAAAAGAGGTGTACTATCTGGACTTGCAATCTCTCGTAACTTCTTGATCATCTGCAATTGAGAAGCCCCATCTAACTTCTTGAATCGTAGCGCAATCAAATCTAACTCTGCATCACAACTCAACTGAATTGGCTGCACGGGGGGGGGGGGGGGGGGTAGGCACAATATCAAGTTTCCTCCAATGAGGATCTATGCAGTCGAGAGGAATGGGCCGACCTTCCACCCTGTACCGCGCAATCTGGTGAGCACATGGTATACCATGTGTGCGTCGAATAGCGCACCCACAATTTGAATCATCAAACCCAACTGAATTGGCTCGTTTCGATTGGGCGAGGACATGATTTAACGCACTTATAGATATGAAACCTCGCAACTCTTTGAATTCAGCTGGCTTGAAGTTATGCTGCACTACCAATAAACTCTTCTCCAATGAGGCTTTAACGGAGCTGTGCTGCAACTCAATCAATCCATGTATTCTAGTCCAAGATGACTCGAAACTTCCTTGGCTTGATCCAAGCTGCTTTTTGAGCTTTGCATGTGCACTCTCGACCCTAGTAAACAAATGAAAGTTAAATATAACAATTGAGGCAAATTAAAATTAAATGAGTCTTTATTTGTGATACCTATTTGTCGTCACATTTCCGTAGTGCCTGCATGTATCCGTCCACGCCGCAACAAATCTTTCCTTGTATTTGCTCAGCCAAGTATCTGACACATACTGTAGTGCATCTGGATAGGTACCGAACTCTCTCTGCAGTGCACTCCAGCGATCATTATACTCGTTTTCCGTGGAGGACAGCACTAGTACATTCCAACTCATAATAAATTTATCCCATTTCTCCTTCAATTCGAAAAATTTTTTGCACTTGGCCAAAACATTCCTACTAATATGCCATCTACATAATAAATGTCTAGCAGTAGGAAATACTCTATGAATTGCATTCATCAAAGCCAAGTCTCTATCTGTAACAATCAACTCAGGCAAAACATCATCAGCTATGACACTGCGCAATCTCTCTAATGCCCAAGTATAGCTTTCTTCCCGCTCAGAATTTAAGTATATAAAAGCAATTGAAAATGTCATGTCAGTAGATGTCACCCCCACAATCTCTAAGAGCGGAAGACGATACCTCGTCTTGTACGTGCAATCCATTATCAACACACGGAGAAATGCACGGAACAAATCAATGCTGCCAGGGTGTGCCCAAAATAAGTCATGCACAACATCCGTATTAGTACAATTCCTATGCCACTCAATATATTTAGCCTCTGATAATTTACCTAATAGATGTTGCATTTCAGACCTCCCGGCTTTCTCTACAACCTTAAACCGTTGACGTACATTGTAGATAGTCTTGATAGTCGTAACATTGAGGGCATCTCTTTCCTTCAATGTGGATAATATGTCCTTTGGACGAACCAAACTCTTCGACATATCCACTAACAATTCCGTCTCCTGCTCAGATAATCTCCCTGCATATGAGTGCCCCTCCAGATTCTCTGCAGCGGGATGATTGTGCACTCCACATACGACCAGTAATATCCAATCATCCGCAGTATCCAATTTCTTTCCTCTTAATGCAAAAGGGCATCCACACTTCTTTGTCCCACAGGCAGTCTTTATTCGCTTTTCTTTTTTGGTTCGGTACGTCCCACCCCTCTCACAACCTAACGTAATTCTGGGTTTCTTAGAAATGGTACCTGCATCGGATGATTTGATTACAACAACAAAACCATTTCGCCTCCCAGCTTCACGACACCAATTACACAAGTCCTCTCTACTCTTGAAGATCTATACATTAAACAATTTATGTAAGTACACAGTTGTAAAAATAGCTCGCTAAACTAATACAAAATTGCACAATACATTATAATACCTCGTAAGTTGTAAATTCGCTTGTATAATCCAGTACAAATTCTGATCCAATTATACTCGATTCGGTTGTAGCATAGCCCTACATATAAAATAATTTATCACCAAGAATTAATGAATCAGAGGATCTGTTCGGCACAAAATTCAGCACGGCACGCGATTTGGCACCAGAAGCCTTCTGTTCGGCTGCACAGTGCCGAACAGAAGGCTTCTGTTCGGTTGCACAGAGCCGGACAGAACCCTTCTGTTCGGCTGCACAGTGCCGGACAGAAGCCTTCTGTTCGGCACTGTGCAGCCGAACAGAAGGCTTCTGTTCGGTTGAGGGTTGCCGAACAGAAGGCTTCTGTTCGGCACTGTTCAGCCGAACAGAAGCCTTTTGTTCGGCGATCCAGTGCCGAACGGAGCACGAACCGTGAAAAAAAAAAATTTCGAAACAAGGTGGAACACGTACCTTTGCGGCCGATTCTTCATCCCAAATCACTAGTTGCTTGTCCATGCTTCGAATGGGGCTTAAATCTCCTTCAAAGATCGCCTAAACGATGTAAATGGATCGAGGGGTTTAAGGGGGGTTTGAGGGGTGTTTTTTTTTTTTCTTTTCAAAACGAAACGGAGGAGGAGGAAGGGGGGGTGTACTGAGAAAATTTCAAGGGCAATATGGTAATTACACTAAAAGTTAGTTTGGGTATTTTTTTTTTGGTTTTTGGGGGTGTCCTTAGCAATAGGGGGGGTGTATATAGAACCCCCCTCTATTTTTCTGGAAAAGTTATGTATAAATTCCAATTATACCCTTAATAAAAATTAGGTTTTTAATGCCTCTTTAATGCTTCTTGAATGCTGAAGGGCTTTTTTGGAAAAAAAATAAAAATAGAGTGATTTCCGCCTCATGGGAAAGTAATTTTTTCATGTTTCTCATGGGAAACACTTTCCCATAAAATGTGAGAATCATATTCCAATGGAAATACAATTTTCCCATCTCTCTCCTTTTAAAACTTCAACCAAACAAAAGGCATCTCACTACTTTTCCGTTGACCACACTTTCCTCCTTTTCCCGCGAACCAAACGAGCCATAAATGTGGGAATCATATTTCCATGGGAATACAACTTTTCCGTCTCTCTCCTGTAAAAACTCCAACCAAATAAGAGGCATCTCATTACTTTTCCGTTGACCACACTTTCCCCCCTTCTTTTCCCGCGAACCAAACGAGCCCTTAGTGTTGTTTACGGTCTTCCCCATTCTCTCCTAATTGTTTTTTTTTTTTTGGCTGAAAGCGGAAGTCTTATACATAACGTGTACGGATATAGATAGTAAAATCAACAAACAATACATCATGGAGAGCAGTAGGCAACTCTGGCTTTTCCTCTCATAGGTGGTCCTCTAAGTGGTTAGCAATAAAAGAAGCTGCTCAATTTGCCGTCCCATTAATCTCTTTAAACACATGTTTTGCCTGAAGCACCAGTCCATCAGAAATCATGGTCCAGAAATCTCTCACCAGCAGATGGTGATTGGTTTCTCTTCAAAAAAGAAATCAAGAGTATTGATTGCTCCTTGTAATCTGGCTGAAGCATCACAATGACGCTAAAATTTTCTCCAAATGATATGTTTCTAGTGTTATCGAAGATGAAAAGATGCTAGGAGCAACCAACTTGCACTACACGCGTTATAAATTGAAAAAGTGGGAAGCAGCTGAGAGTTCCGATCGCCTTTAATAAGTTAGGAAGCGACTGGATACAACAACTAACACGTGTATCCTAACTTAAAATCATTCAATACCTACGGTTGGCTGATGGACATGGACCCAATGCATGCAGTCCGCGAGAGACGTAATTAAACCATCGCCCGAAAATTCAAGCAGCCAGAGTGGCTTTTTTTTGACCTTTGGGTGTTTCTCCAGGTGTCAACAGTTCAAGCTGATGACCCACCCATCAGCCCGAATTTAATTGCACCAACACCAACAGCAAACCATCAACCAAGAAGCGAGACAGAGAGACGGATACTTGTACGCATCTAAGACCGTTGGGATTTTAATTTCCTCTCTTTCCCGGTAGTTGAGCGCTCCCCCGCCCCCTTCGCAAAGTACTCTCATTAATAGGCGACCAGCCCCACCTATCCATCCATCCAGCCCTCTTGTAGCCCAGCTGCCTCTTGACCTCGCGGCCACGCCTTCTTTCCTCTCTCTTTGTCATTCATAAACGCACCCTGCAGCTTCGTTTTGAACAAACTAAGGCGTTTCGCTTCCTATAGATATATCCTCTGATGTTCTCCCCTTCTCAACTTCTCTATATTCGATACTCTCTCCATTGGCGAGGATGGAGGTGACTGAGCCTTCTGTGATGGACCGAGAACAGCTGACCGCCGAGATGGACTTCAATGACTCGTCGATCGTCATCAAAATCCGCCGCCGCCTTCCCGACTTCCTCCAGTCGGTGAAGCTCAAGTATGTGAAGCTCGGCATTCGCTACACCAACCCCTATGCCTTCCTCTCGGTTCCTCTCCTGGCCCTGGCGGCCACCTCCTTGCTCCGGCTCGACCGCATGCTGACCATGCCGGCGCAGCTCTCTGTCGACCTCGCGACCTGCCTCGTTTCATCTGCCGTCATGGCAGTCCTCCTCGCCGCCTACTACTTCCAGCGGCCGCGCCCTGTCTACCTCATCGACTTCGCGTGCTACAAGCCGGATGACAAGCACAAGATCTCCAAGGAGGGGTTCCTCGAGATGACGGAGAGCACGGGGAGCTTCACGGCGGAGTCCCTCGACTTCCAGACCAAGATCGCCAAGCGGTCCGGGCTCGGGGACGAGACGTACCTCCCGCCGGGCATTCAGGCGCGGCCCCCCAGGCTGTGCCTGGCCGAGGCCCGCCTCGAGGCGGAGGCCGTCATGTTCGGCTGCCTCGACGCACTCTTCAAGACAACCGGCATCGACCCGCGGCGCGACGTCCGAATTCTCATCGTGAACTGCAGCCTCTTCAACCCGACCCCATCACTAACGGCCATGATCGTCAACCACTACAGGATGAGGGAGGATATCAAGAGCTTCAACCTCGGCGGAATGGGGTGCAGCGCCGGACTGATATCTATCGACCTAGCGAAAGACCTGCTGCAGGCCAACCCGGATTCGTACGCCATCGTGGTGAGCACGGAGAATATTACACTGAACTGGTACTTCGGCAACGACCGGTCGATGCTGCTGTCCAACTGTATCTTCCGCATGGGTGGCGCGGCGGTGCTGCTCTCGAACCGGAGAAGCGACGCGGGGCAGGCCAAGTACCGGCTGGTGCACACGGTGCGGACGCACAAGGGGGCCAACGACGGGTGCTATGGCTGCGTGTACCAGCGTGAGGACGGGAACGGGGCGGTCGGGGTGTCGCTGGCGAGGGAGCTGATGGCGGTGGCCGGCGACGCGTTGAAGACGAACATCACGACGCTGGGGCCCTTGGTGCTGCCGCTGTCGGAGCAGCTCAAGTTTCTGACGACGCTGGTGGCGCGGAGAGTGTTTCGGCTCAGGGGGGTCCGGCCATACATCCCAGACTTCCGGCGAGCGTTCGAGCATTTCTGCGTGCATGCCGGGGGAAGGGCGGTGCTTGAGGAGGTGCAGAAGAACTTGGGACTGGGGGAGCGGGACATGGAGCCGTCGAGGAGCGTGCTGCACCGGTTCGGGAACACGAGCAGCAGCTCCCTATGGTACGAGCTCGCGTACGCGGAGGCCAAGGGGAGGGTGGCGAGCGGCGACAGGGTGTGGCAGATTGGGTTCGGGTCAGGGTTCAAGTGCAACAGCGCGGTTTGGCTGGCGATCCGGGACGTGCCGCCGGTGGGAAGCGCCGTCGGCGGCCGCCGTGGAGGCGGGTGCAACCCTTGGGCCGACTGCATTGATGGCTACCCGGTTAAATGACACGATGGCTGCGACCTACCATCTACTGCTGTAATGTTGGGAAAGGCAAGAACATAAGTTAATTGCCTTTTACTTGTTTATTTTTTATTTTCCTTTTTTCAGCTTTCACATAATAGCTGTGCTAGGCTGTAAACGTGTGGCTCATTCAATACGATGTTTAGTGAAAGGAAGCTTGAAGTTATAATATAGATGAGATTGTTTGATTTATGGCATGTTTAATGAAATTAAAGCAAGCTTGAAGTTAGCTAGAGATGGCATTGCTCTACTCATATTATTGCTTGTTAGTTCCAATTCCATCCAGAGCTAACCAGAGTGAAAGGAATAAGGAACTCAGAAGACTCGTTTGGCCCGCAAAAAAAGAAGGAGAAAAGTATGGTCAACAAAAAATTAAAAAAATTATTTTTTGTTTGGTTGGAGTTTTTTCTTTTAAAAAAAGATAAAAAAATAGCATTTCCGTTGGAATAAGATTTCCATATTTTATAAAAAAAAAACTTATGAGGAACATGAAAAAGCTACTTTCCCACGTTGGGAATTGAGGTCTTTTTTTTTTAAAAGTACTTTTTTTTTTGATAGCAGCAGTACGCCCCCGAGAGTTGTGGCAGTCAGAGCTTTATTGCATGCTTCAGAGTTCACCACTGCTGCTGAGATTTCACCGTCTGGCCTGGCCAGGGACATCTGGGCCCCCCTCCTGCTCTTGTAGTGCCCGGGTTTGTGTGCGTATCTTGGGTGCCCTCACCCCCTAGCTTCCTGAAGGTGAATTTTGATGGAAGTGTGGCGGACGATGAGAGATGTGGAGGTGCAGCTTTTGTCATCAGAGATCATGAGTCCAGACTAGTGGCGGCACGAGGTCAGCGGATCTTCGATACCTCGGTGGTGTGTGTTGAGCTCAGAGCGGCCTGGGAGGGGATCTTCTTTGCCTATCGGACCTTGGGTGTAGATCGGCTTATTCTTGAGGGTGACTCAGCTACGGTGATCGACTGGATCTAGGGCCGGGGGCGTGCGGGGAAGGGTAGGCCATTGCTTCTCGATATTTGCAGACTGCTGTAGGTGTGTGTTGCCCATCAGGCCACACATACCTACAGAGAAGCGAATGTAGCAGCTGATTGGGTTGCCTCCTATGCAACCCACCACTCTGGTGATTTTGTGTGGTTGGGGGGTGATAGATTGCCGGTTTCTTTTTCTACCTTGTTGTTTTCTGATTTTCTTGATCGTGTCGACACCCGTAGGGTGTAAACTGCCGTTGTACCAAAAAAAAAAAGTACTCTTAAGCCATCAAAATCTATAGGTAAAATCTTTCTCTTAGGTAAAATCTTTCTCTTTATCAAGAGCATAATAGGTATTTCATATAAGTTTTCTAGAAAAGTAGATGCTCAACCAAATATAAGCCATTTTAGAATGTGCTATTATTTCATGATAAACTAAATATGCCAAAACTATTTTTTCAGGCTTCATATTTTTAGGAATCATCTTCACAGAAAAAACATTCCAATGAAAAAAAATTCTTCTGGTGAACCAAAAAAGTCTAGAAAATTTATTTCAAAATTTACCCAAGCTTGATGTGGCTCCCTATGAATGGTTTAGATATAGGTTCATATACAAGTTTAGAGCCATGCCGGTTTAAAGACAAGTTTGATAGCAACACACTAGAAGGTATATATGGGTGTAACCTTTTTATTGGTGTGTAACTAAATAGTATGCTATGCTGCTTGCATCCAATAGCCCATATATGTGGTGCTTGTTGAAAGGGCGCCGATGGTGATCACATTCATATTTTGTTCAAGGTTGCTACAAAACTTCACCTTTTTAGTACCAACTTTTTTGTGATCTAGATTCATTACTAATGTTGTGTTTTTTGTGATGACTGTTCAAAGTTGTTCCTTTCTTGTGACAAGAATTCTTATTGCCACAAAATATCAAGTAATAGCGGCAACTGCACATATAGTCACAAAAAGACCACCACTAATATCTCATTCTTGTTAGTGGGTAAAAGAATTTTGGTGTTGATGTGCATCGAAACTGACCACAGTTCATACAAAGAGCCGTCCAACCAAAGGTTGCCATAAAGCCAGCATACCACTAGTTAGGCCAATCACTTGGCACGCCCAAAAATGCGCTGCTAGATTCGAATTTTAAAAGCCCCTTAAAGCTAGCGACACTATAGCTAAGATCTTAGGCGATCTTCGAAAACACACCAACCTAACAGGCGGAGCGCGATGCTCGTAAGAAATGCCTGTGCTCGATATTCGGAACATGCAAAGGCCTGCCAATCTTGGGCGATCCACATGCCCATATTTCATGGCGACAGGCTCTCGCCTTTGCTTATACAACCAACTCTTCGGAGGACTTTCCAAGTAATTGCTTGTGTACCTTGATAGGCTACTAAGAACCTCCTCCTATTTTTTGAGTATTGATCTGACTTAGGTATCGGAGGGTCCCCCACCAGATACACCCCGATAAGATCGAGGACTTTCTTGTTTTTGCTATTTTAAGTCGGAGTATGGTTGCAGACCAGCATCCTAGCAGCTGCTGCTCACATCAAGTCTCAACCCAGTATGATCTAAGCAGCCGATCGTCGAGTCTTGTAGCACCAACCCCTCACTCGCTCAATGCCTAGGATAGGATGATTTTCAACAGTAATAGATTGGCGCTAGAAGAAGGGCTTATCCTACTACAGGAGGTCTCATTCACCAATCATCATGAAATCTTGAAGGGCACAACTAGTACTCTCCAATGCCCAAAGAAACACACCAGAGGAATCCTATGGCTCTTTACAGAGCCCATGGATGGCAAGCACCACCTTAGAGTGGGGGGAAAGCACTGCCTGATCAGCCTGCTCGCCATCGAAGCTCTAGCAAGGGTCTGCACAGTCACCACGCTTAGCCGCAGAGTCTGGCAAAAAAGGGCCAACCCTGATCCTCTGACTCCCCATCCTGGGAGGAGTCAACATCCATCCATTCTTCTTCTCACCGACTTGAGTGGACTTTTAGGAGGGAAGCCAACCTCGATCATAAACTCGAGGAGATATACCGACACCTCGAAGATCTGAGGCAACACTAGGCCGATCAAGGAAGGGATGTGGAGTTCACCACTGAACCCCCATTCTCGCCAAAAATAATAGAGAATCTCATTCCTCCCCGCCTTAAAATGCCGCAGCTAGATGTACGATGGCACTACAGACCCACTAGACCACCTAGAGAGCTTCAAGGCTCTCATGATGCTCCATGGGGCCACTAATGCGGTACTATGCAGTGCCTTCCTGGCCACCCTTTGCAACATGGCTCGATTTTGGTATATCAGGCTGTAATTGGGCTCAGTCCATTTGTTTATGGAACTACTTCAGCGGCTTTAATGTGCCACTATGAAAGTACATAACCTAAACTATTCGGTTGTGATGTCCACCATGAGGAGCGGACTAAAGACCTCTCGGTTCTTTTTCTCTTAAGAAGAGATTCCTGAGGGATTATGCTGAGCTCCTTGGCAGGGCGATCAAGTTCATCAAAGTCGAAGAGGCCATGACGATGCAGCGAGAGTCGGCTAGGGGTAGGCTCGGCACAAAGGGAAGTAATAAGCGGACCCACGATGATTTAGTAACCCCCACCAAGAAGCTGAGGAGAAATGATGAAGGTCTTTAGCAGGCAAAAACCTTCTTGGAAGGTTCGAGAGATACACACCTCTAAGTGCCTCATGGTGGTAGATTCTCATGGAGATTCACAACCATAATTATGTGAAGTGGTCTTGAAAAATGAAGGTGGCTGCTTGCAAGGACATGACACAATACTGCCAGTTCCACCGCGACTGCAGACATGACACTGAGGACTACTTTTAGCTGAAAAATGAGATCGAGGCCCTGATTCAAGGGGTTACCTCAGTGCCTACATCCGAGGCCTGTGTGACGAAGCTGAACCCGGTCGGGAGTAGCCCCCTCCTGAGGCACAGGTTGACAATCGACCAACAGCTAGAGTCATCAACAATGTAGCCGGAGGAATAGCTGTTGGCAGAACCAGTTCATTTACTTGAAGTGCCTACGCACTAGCCGCCCATATAGAAAGCTTGTTGTCAAAGAGACCGAGGACAAATGAGGTCATCTTCTTCTCAAATTTTGATGTGAAAGGGGTACAAACCTTCCATGATGATGCCGTTGTAGTTTCTCTTACTGTTGCAAATTATAATATAAAAAAATTTACTTCATAATGGAAGCTTGACGGATATCTTATTTTATGAGATTTTTTCTTGAATGAACTTGCGAGTTGATAGGCTCAGAAAGATCAGCTCCCCTCTGATCATTTTCTCTAGAGATCTGATCCTAGTGGAAGGCGTCATCACCCTTTCTATTACAACAGAGCAGACCCCATTAACAAACCACCATTATGCTAGATTTTTTGGTCGTCAAGGTCCCATCAGCTTATAATGCTATCGTAGAGCGGCTAGGCTTGAATGCTTTGTGCGTCGTGGTTTCCACCTAATACCCGCTGATGAAGTTTTCAACTACAAATGGCGTGGGAGAAATCCAAGGTGAGCAAGCGCTTTCTCAACAATGCTATATAGCTATGCTCAAGGGAAAGAAGCCGAGGAAGATTCTGCCCATCGAAAGCTTCGGCACCCGCGATGACCAGAGCCAACAACATGGAGAACCAGCCGAGGAATTGAGTTAAGCGATCCAGATCAGAGCTCGTCTTGATGACGCTGTTAGAACCCAACTCATGGAATTCCTTCGCAAATGCTGATGTCTTCACCTAGTCATCCTCTGACATGCTAGGCATAGACCCGGGGGTCATCATCTACAAGTTAAGTGTAGATCCTACCTACCAGCCTTTCTGGCAAAAGAAGAGGAGTTTTGCCTTGAAAAGGCAAAAGGCAATCGAAGAGGAGGTGGAGAAGCTTCTCTAAGCATGTTTCATCCGAGAGGTGGACTACCCTGACTAGTTGACCAAAGTCGTGTTGGTCAAGAAGCTGAACAAAAAGTGGTAGATGTGCATGAACTTCATCAATCTTAATAAAGCTTGCCCGAAGGAGAGATTTCTCCTATCGACAATCGATCAATTAGTCGACTCCACCTCAGGCCACCAGCTTCTTAGTTTTATGGATGCCTTCTCGGGTTACAATCAAATTCAGAAGGCACCAAAAGATGAGGAAAAAATCTCGTTCATCACTAATAAAGGGCTTTATTGCTATAAAGTCATGACCTTTGGATTGAAGACCACCGGAGCCACTTACTAGCATCTGGTCAACAACATGTTCAAGGAGCAGATCGATCATAACATGGTAGTTTATGTTGATGACATCCTAGTGAAGAGCCAATAAGTCGAGCACCGTGTTGCTAATCTAGATGAAACCTTCCGGACCCTAAGGAGATACCACATGAAGCTTAACCTGAGTAAGTGTGTGTTTGGGATTTCTTCTAGAAAATTTTTTGGGTTCATGGTGACTCAGCACAGGATAGAAGCAAATTCTGAGAAGATCCGAGCTGTATTGTAGATGGCACCCTCAAAGAACAAGAGAGCGGTGCAATGCCTTGCCGAGCGCGTAGCGGTTTTAAGTAGGTTTGTTGCAAGGTTTACTAAGAAGAGCCGGTCTTTCTTCTAAGTTCTGAGGCAACCATAGGGTTTCTGTTGGATAGAGGAGCGCCAAGTTGCATTCGGGCAATTGCGAGGCTATTTTAGTGCCCCGTTGCTCGTCTCAGTGCGAGGTTATCTTAGTGCCAAGTTCATGGATGCTTCACGTCGGTGGATCCTTTAACATAAATAAAAGTGAGCCTGGGCTGATCTTAATGAGCCTGGAGGGAGTTGTAGTTGGGCATGTGCTACACTTTAGCTTTAAGGCCTCAAATGATGAGACAGAGTATGAGGCCCTCCCGATCGGATTGAAACTCGCTAACGCAGTTAAGGTGGGTTGCTATAAATTTTTTTTTCTTTGATGATGATGATGATGGTGGCTGAACCTTTCTCCTTTTCTTTCTTGGTAATGGCAATGGAGGCTAGGGCTTCACGTGGATGGAAGGGAGAAGAAAGGTGGATTGACGATAATCTTGATTTGGGCTCAATTGGATTAGACCAAGTCAAAGGAATTGGTGCCAATTGAAGGGTGGCGGATGAATTTGGATTTGGCCTTTGGATTTAATTTGGTTCTTGATCTGAATTGAATGAGGACATGGTCGATTAGGATGAGTCCCAATAAGATTAGGACTCTATGGAATTGGTCAATGTGGTGGTAATTGGGTGGGTTAATTATGAAAAATTGAGAATGAGTCTCACCTTCGCATAAATCTCAAGGGGTTGGCGTGAAGAAGGGAAGGAGTCACACCCTCTCAACTTCAGCCTATCTTGGCGTCTCACCAAGGAAGAGTTTTAGAGCGTCACACCCCAAGGAAAGGCGTCTCACCTCTCTCAAGCTTCATATGATTTCTGAAAATTAACTCTCTAATTCATTGCTTTATTCTTCATACCTCCTCTATTTATAGAGTAAGATGTTAGAGTAAACATAGACTCTTATCAATGCAGAATTTAAAACGAAACAAATCCTACCAAAATAAGAACTCCTAATTTTCTTAGACTCTTCCAAGCATTCACCAATTCAACGACAAGACTCCTACTTTTATTGGACCCTTTTATGCCACATGGACTAGAGTCCAAGTCGGCTAGACCTCCTTCCCACACGCCATGGAATACAAATAAAAGACTCCAAACTCATAAGGACTTCTCCAACACGCCACATCATAAAATAGACTAGACTCAAACCAATCTAGGACTCCTAGGACAACTCAACTTTGACCAAGTCAAAGTCTCCACATCATGTTTTAATCTTCACGCCATCTAATTGTCACTTGGCACTCAATTACATAAACCCAATCATTAAACACAAATTAGCAAATTACAAACTCAAATTAAGGACCCAATGTAACTAGGTACTGAAAATATTTGATCCATTATATTTCGGGCACACCCAAACGACGATCCAAATACGACGCACATTTAGGATGACTCGGGCTCCTGCTCCTCCATCAATTCTCTCCGGCTAGGGATGCAAATGAGACGGGTCAGGTCAGGTCTTGAGTGACCTCGACCCGACCCACTTTTTTGTTCGGGTCTTAATTTGGACTCAGACCCGACCCGATTGAAGATCTGGTCCGATCAGGTCGGGTCCACGGCGATAATTTTTGACCCAACGGGTCATTCAGGTTGGGTTGGGTCCATATACAAAGTGTGAGCTTGACCAACTCAAGTGTCACTTAGTTACTATATTAGAAGTGTCTAAAGCAGACAAACCCCATTGAAAAAGTTATTGACCATTATAAAAATTATAATGGCTATTATTTATCACAAAAAAGTAGCTTTCCAGAATTTTAATATTAAAATAGTTATTAAAATAAAAGCTATTATAATGATGTTAACTTAAAAAATAATAGGCTATAATGAAAAAAAATGGTCCTACTTTTTCTTCACTTCTCAGACTAAATTATATTACTTTTCGAAACATACACAACTTTTGGAAAGAATTTTTAAATAAAAAATTAATTTAATAATATTAGTAGCCATATATTATGCCATTATATCTTTTTGATATTATTTATTTTAATAATACAATTGAGAGTGTTTTAAGCAGTCATTACAATGGTTATAACATTATTATTTAAATACATGTGCAGGGCATACGTCCTGATAGCGGAATCTGTACAATGACGGGAATGTAAGGCCCGGCTACTGCAGTGCCGACTATAGGGTATAGGCCGTGTTAAACGAGAAGCAGGAACGTTGTACTTGTCCATGATGGCATGTTGCCAAGTGATGCTAAGCGGCCCAACAAACTTCTTAATTATTGCCGACGCTGCATGCGCACCAGCGCAACAAGCCGTTCATTTACATAAACACGTGTTACCATAAATATTTGATAATTAAAGCTCATAAAATGAGCGGTTGTAATTAGATGCGTGAATGGCTATACATTCTTCTTCTTCTTTCTTTTTCTTCTTCTTGCACTCTGTAACAACGCAGGACCTCATCCAAAATGACTAGCCGAAAGGTATTATTTGGCTTTCTTAATCCTGTATAAATACCCAAGATCTACCTAACAAATAACCAATGTGGGACTAAACACACGCCCACATGGATCCTCACGTACTGTTCCGTTCAAGCCCTAACGTTCTCGTTAGGCTAAAAGTTCAAATCTATTCACAAACACCATGATCGGCCCATGATCAGCCTCAATGAATCCGTGCTGTAGTGTTCTCTAGTCCACATAAGTTATAAGCATGATCCACTATGATACTATTTGTAACAACTCAAGACTTCACCTAAAATGGCTAGCCGGAAGATATTATTTGGCTTCCTTGATTTTGTATAAATACCCAAGATCTATCATACAAATAATCAATGTAGGACTAAACATATGTTCGTACGGGTCCTCGCATAGCCAGATTGTTTACAAAACTAAGAAAATGATTGGCTTCAGCTCATAATTGTTAGGTTTATTTCTTCCTCCTCTTATTTCCAAATGTCCGTACACCTGGCAGCTCATCACTTCTCCTTGACAAAACTAAGAAAATGATTAGCTTTCGCTAATTGTTACTTTTTCTTCTTCTTCACCTGGCCAGCCAGATTGATGACAAAACTAAGAAAATGATTGGCTTTAGCTCATTATAATTCTTCTTCTGCTAATTGTTACTTCTTTCCCAATGTCCTTACACCTGGCTTGCCAGATTGATGACAAAACTAAGAAAATGATTGGCTTTAGCTCATAATTCCCAAGCCAGCCAGATTAATGACAAAACTAAGAAAATGATTGGTTCTAGCTCATAATTCTTCTTTCTTTATTTATTTAAGAAGGAAATAGCCCAGTATATGTATTCTAGACAAATTTGAGCTTCTTCTTATCCCCAATAGGTTTTTTTGGGCTTTTTTTTTTCAAATCTTTTTCTTTGAGGATGATAGTGATAGAGATTGATGGGTGATCACCTACCTAGTTTTTAATATATATGTCGCAGTTTGGAACAATGTCCTTACACCTGACCAGCCAGATTGATGACAAAACTAAGAAAATGGTTGGCTTTAGCTCATAATTGTTAAATCTGATCCCTTTGTAGGGCTGTCAAACAAAAACAGTTAGAATGATACTTAGAAAACCTAGATTTCTATTTATTTTTTTATTTTTTTTAAAGTAGGGAATAGCCCAGTATATCTATTCTAGACAAATTTGAGCTCATCCTACACCTAAGAATAAATAAGAAAATCTTGTAATTACTATTTTGAGCTCCTAATGGATATGCTTTACTACAATAATATAGTGGAAGCCTCTTATTATTCCATGAGCCATAAGTTATATGAGTGGAATTTTGTGCATGCCCCTAACAAGCCTCTTGCATGCCCTTAATTTTTCACTAATTTCTAATACTTAACTATTTAGGCCCAAGTGCATGCTTCTGCTCTCACATCCTCATAATCTCACTATTTTTAGCCAGTTAAAGCCTTCAGAAGTCTTAACTTTGACTAGCTTTGATTTCTAGTCAAACGAAATCAAACTTGATCCATATTTGTTACTCACTGTCATATACATCTATTCCATCCTCTTAAAATTTTGGCTCAATTAGATGTGTCTTCTCTATCCATTTGGCACCTTAAAATTGGCTAGATGATAAGTTTTCTTGCATTTGGGGGCAATCTCAAATCTCGTGCTAGAGATATAGTGCAGCTGAAGCTGTAAATTTGTTTATTTCTATGAAAAACTCCATTTTATCTAAAACTAGTTTATTCCATGTCACATGCACTTGGTTTATCCTAAAGAAGAGGACACTTAATCTCTGTCTATAAAATTAAGTTTGGAAAGGTGGCTCTAGCCACAAAAGACCTCCTATTGGAATTTTTACTATTGTAAGCTTTAGCCTTTAAATAGTAGAAGATGGACATTTCTCTTCGAGAGAAGAGGTATCCACTGTCTTGAGTCCAAAATCAACAATAGAATATCCAAATCAAAGATCCATATTAGTGATCATGACATATTCCGACTAAAATATATTAAGAAACTAATAATTATATATTTTGATAGTCTCTAATTTATACAACAAGTGTAGAAAAAAATAGTTAAAAATAATATAAAACCATGTTTTGCTATGATCTAAGAATTGAAATTTATCAATTATCAAGTTATATATGTTGCAGCATGTGGAGATTAAGATCAATAGGTAGACTTTCAATTTAAATATTTTTATTTATTTATTTTAGCATATTAGCACAATGGAAATGACTTATTTTTGCACCTATATGATGTGTAAATTAGAGATCACTACCATGATAAGTGATATTTAATTTCTAAGTATTCTATTTGTAAAGATCATGATCACTGAAGAGAATATTTTATTTAGATATGGCATTATTCACTTTGATCGACTCAAGAAAAGTAGATATCCTCATCTCTCCATTAAAACAAAATAGGATCCGTACCTAAAAAACAATCATGGTCTCTATCAAAATATAAGATCAGGAGCTACCCGCACTTTTTGTGTCTTTCTTAATGCCCTTGAGTCACTCATGAATGACCCAAAGTTGTCGCTTTGGATGTTCCTTTTTTTTTTTTTGCTTTGGTGTGGATGTTCTTCTCCCGACAAAAGTCATGGCTCTGGCTGTGGACACGTCTCTTCTCGACGCATAGTGATGCCACTTGGACGGCTGACTAATAGGCCATCACGGACAAATAGATAGGATAATATTAACCATCTCCCAAACTTATCAGAATACCATCTGACTTGCAGAACCTGGCCTGCTGCTGCTTCCTTTTATCATTCTTAGCAGAAATTTTTATGTTTTTGGGTGGGGGCCGGGAAGGGTTGGTTGGAGATACCATAGGAATATAACTAAACTTGTGCTAGTGATTGCTTTCATATTATAGTTTTATATTTTCTTCTTAAATCATGAACAAGAATGAGAATGATGTATCCAGAGGATCAGATTCCAGCAATTGATTTCATAGAAGTTCATAGGTTCGGAATCCAGGTTCTACTTTCTTGGGAAGGTAAAAAAACTGTTGGTAGTTGCATGTAATTTAAAAATCAACACTAACATGGATACTATGTTGCGCATCAGAGTGAAATCCTCTTGCAGAGAGTAATAACACAAGAAGATGGGAACCAACCTTCTATGAATTCTTTGCATGGAAGAGTATTTCAAACTTCAGAAAAACAGTAGTAACGCAAGAAGATGGGAACCAACTTTCTGTGAATTTTTTGCATGGAAGAGTATTCAAACTTCAGAAAAACAATAAAATAACCAGTGATTTACCAGAACGTTAGTCTGCTAAAAGATTTGCAGAACCCCATGGGCATTCTTATATGTACTGTACGAGTTGCGAGTCAGCAATGAGAAAAGGAATTTTCTGTCTTTAATTTTTCCTGTCCGTGGAGATAGTTGCACGCGAGAAAGATCAGTATTATCTAATTTCATTTAAAAAGTTCAGTTCTTATGCGAAAGCTTATAGCCAAATAAAATCCTGCTACTATATAAATTCAATTCTTTGAGAAGATTATTCAGTTGGAGCATGCTATTTTGCACCATCATATCCAGAGAGAAGTAATTTGCACATAGATGCCTTCACATTAGCTCCCTTAGATATACAGTGCAAATTGAAAGTATGCAGTAGCAAAGATGACTAAAAGAGGGAATGATATCATTAGTAACTTCGGATGACTACATTACTGCAGACTGATTTACATGAACCAGTTACAGTTAGGTAGCAAATTATTGCCTTTAAGCAAACCCAGACCCCATCATCATGCTCCTGAAAACACCAATTCTAACAGAAGTACCAAATAAGCACACTAAGCATTATTCCTTCCTGATAAAAGAACTAGCTAGTAGTGGAAACTGAGGGAGATCCTTGCTGGAGTTTCCCATCGCCGTTTTGTGACTTGCCGGTTCGCCATGCTTTGAGCCAGAAGCCCCACTGGACACGGCCAGAATTTGCAGTCATGCACCTATGAGACAAGCTGGTTGCCAAAACATGGACAAAACTGGTGGATTTGGAGAGGAGACGGAGGCAAGGCCTCCCCTCCCTCCAAGGTCCATGCTCTTATTCAAGACCCATGCAGAGATTCCTGCCAGAGAATTTCCATTGCTTAATGAAGGCAAAAAGGAGTAATTTATGGAGATAGGTGTTCTGCAAGAGGAAAGAAGTGGAGAAATTTGAATCTGAAGTTCTGAACTTAGCCTTTTTATAGCTGTAAAGCGGGAAGTAGAGAATAAACCCATGAATAAACTAAGCTACGTCCCTGAGCATGCCCTTACTTTTCAAGTGGATTGTTTTAATTGCTCTGATGCAAAGGAGTGCAAAATCTCACCTTCTATTCTAAGGAATTGGCATCTCTAGCCCTCACCTACAACTCTACTATTCATCTTTCTGTTTTTTTAATGAAAAGAATTTCTCTGCCATTGATCTACATGTGAGCTTTATGCCTAACACGGTTCATGCATTATTGCATCACACCAATCATGGAAGAGGTGAGGTGAGCCTTTCCTTTGGCATCACCAAAATAGTCATTCAGGTAGTTTTCAAATCAACAATGGAAATTTTAGTTGATTCTGCAACAAAATAATTCTACAGAAAACAGAAGAACCTCATTCTCTAGGAGCACTACTTTTGAATATTGGATTGTGTCTACTTTTTGGTCTAACAGTGCATCCACTAACTCCTGCTTATCTTGAACTTCTGCTGGCTAGAAAACTCTAGTAGTCTCCCACTTTGTCCTCATTTCCTGACCCCACTTAATCAGGCCTAATCCATGTTTCAAGAGCTCTCATCTCTATAGATTCTTGGCTGCATTATTTTAAAAAAAGGCAAAGTTGAGACCAGATGGCATATCCTTGGAGGCACTACTAGAGATCTTGAGCTTGGACCTTCCAGTGCAAAATGATATATCTGTGATATCTATTGTTGGTGGAGGGGGCTTTACTTGGTGCAAACTGAGTCCAAGAAGCGGACCCAGGATGCCAAAAAACCTACTGTTTTTCTCAACAGAGATGACTTCCAATGTGGGGAGTGCACGGTTTCCACCATCAATCATCAAAAGTGTGCTGATACGTGGATACCTCCTTAAAGATGGAGAGTAGGATTTATCACCAGAGAATGGCATCCAACTCCTCTCCTCCTCTCCTTGCGCTTACGAATACTTTGTAGGTGGCAGTGGCCTCCTCCTCAGACATGCACCCAATCATAGCAATACGCACAATCCACCTGTCGGCTCCCCTTTCGTTTGACGCAAGCAAACAACTAGCCACCACCACTCTATGCACAACGAAGGAATCTGTCAGCCTTTTTCTGCAGTTCACCCATCGAAATATTATCTGATGTTCTTGAATGAATTACAACAACATATGGTGTTAGAACTTTAGGACATTAATTCCTAAGAGATTACTGTTTATCTTTTTCTCATTGTTAGTCTAAACGCTAGCCTCTTCTTTCCTTGAGATATAGTTTAGAGGGCAGTAAGTGCAATTCATTGTTAGTAAGCAAGATTTGAACTATTGGTATATGAAATGAACTGGTTGAGTATATATACCAATATGAGGTACAGTACCTATTTCAATACCATTTGTTTCATATAGAGAGCATATAGAGTCTTGGTATCCTACTGGTATGGTACGGCTTGCAAAGTGATATATTTTGGTATAACGGATCATTATAGTAATTTTCATGAAAATTGTGGTTATGTTATATATGCCCAATGCTTTACAAGAATGATAAAAAAGAGAGGTGGCAAGGAAAATAACAATAAGATACATGACTATACTGATCGAATATTTTTGAAAAAAATATAAATATTAATTCTCACTCTATATATTTCTTTTTACGCATACAATCTTGTGTATAAGCCAGGAAGGAAAATCCATGTGGCCTTGACGCATACCCTGTCCCTCCAACTTAAAAATATAGGTAATGACTGCTTTATCTCTCATCATCTTTTTCACAAGATGCCTTAGTTTCTTTATCACATACTAAAAAGAAAATGTAAATTAATTATAATAGGAAAGATAATTGCTGTAATAACCACTAGAAGGTGTTACTTGGATTTTTTGACCTTATATAAATGTCTAAGATCTACTTAGCCGATGTGGGACTAAATATATGCTAGCATGGATCTTCACACACTCTCTTCGTTTAAATCTTGAAATCCTTTCTAGGCTAAGGCTAAGGGTCTAAATTCATTCACAAATATTAGAGATTTAATCACAAATATTATGATATCCATCATGAACGTCTCCAAAAGTGCTCGTATCCCCTAACCTACATGGGAATGGGCTAAGCTCATATATATATATATATATATATATATAAGGACTTGTACGAGCATGTGTTTAGTCTCATATCAACTATAAACTAGGTATATCATGGATATTTGTACAGGGCTAAGAAATTCAAATAATATCTTCCAGCTAACCTTTTCGAATGAAACTCGGAGTTGTTGCAAATAGAATTAGCGTGGACCTGGCCAATGACCTATGTGGACTAGAGAACACTACATCAGAAGCCCATTTGGGTTAACCATAGGTTGATCATAATATTTGTAATTAAATTTACAGTACTTATGATTGGATTTGAATGAATGTGGATCCTTAGCTTGGCGAGGATATCATAATTTAAACTTGGGGAGTGAGGACCTATGCAGGCATATATTAAGTCCCACATCAGTTTATATACTAGGTAGATCTTAAGTGCTTATACATAACCAAAGAACTTAAATAATACATTTCAGATTGCCATTTTGGATGAGATTTTAAATTATTACAAATACATATATGAGGACCTGTGCGGATGTGTGATTAATAATCCCACATTGCCTATATGCTGGGTAGATATTAGATATTTATACAAAGACAAAGAACCTAGGTAACATCTTTCAGTTAATCTTTTAAGATTAGGTCCTATGTTGCTACAATTAATTAGACTAATCATTATCTTATGGTTATATTATATTATTATTTTTCTTTCCCAAAGCATGATCAAAGTCAAAAGTATGCTATATTCTCTCATTCCTTTTTTCCAAATACGGGGGAGCTGATATTCTTCAAAACTAGTATATCTGACATAACCTCTTTCATGTTTTGAGATCCTGAAAGTTCCTCATTCATACATTAAAAATGGTAGTCAAGGTTCAAGATTTGTGAATGATCACCAAGATTTTCCTGGATGAAAGCTCTAATATCTCTTCCAACGCAGAACTAATTGCATCTTTCATCATGGATACATGTCAAAGAAGAATGATTTATGTGTGAATAATTTTCCGCATTTTTTTTAAAATTGGTAAATGAATATGAAGTTACTGCTTCTAAAACATAGAAAAGTTTTTGGTGGTATCCCCACCGTTCCTTAATAAAATAGAAAAAAGGAGTGACATGCTTGCAATAAATGAACAGGGATTTGGACTCATAATCAAGCAAGGAACAAGACCTTCAAAAATTCACCAACCTAACAACTTATAAAAATGGATCAGTCATCAACTGACAAATATTTGGTCACCAAAATTTAAACATAAAGTTTTCTGCCCAGAAACTTTCCAAAATTTCTGTATGTTTTCAGGTTAGGAGATATATAACAGAGTACTACTACTAACAATCCCAAAGTGCGGCCACAGCCTTCGGCTGGTGCTTATGTCTGCATCATATCTCTGTTGTTCCACTGTCAATGGATGCAAAGATTTCCATTAAACATGTACGCCAAGAGCCTGTAGGTGACAAGAACCTCATGGCTGTGCCACTAGCACATCTACCACTACCATTAATGACAGCCATCGGTGATTTTTTTTTTTTTTTTGCTTCCCCTGTCCTGCCTTATCCAGCTCAAATATCTTCTGCAAGCACTTTGGCATCCCAAGAACGCCACATTGGGCAAACTGAGACCTAAGGCACAACATTAATTGTGGCAGGGAATTTACCAAACAGGAAGCATAAGTGACACATTTGAACAGGGACGCAGCTTTGAAGTCATGCGCAGGATTCATTCTTTAGGTACCATACTTTTGGAGGTTTTCTGTTTTCTTTTTATATATCTTTATATGATAAAGGTGTTCATATTCACATCAGTCAAAGAAATATGAAGCTGGAAATCCCAAGAAGGTGAAACGCATCAATTTGTTCTGTAAGATGTAAAAGAAATTAAAAAAATGCTGTTCAATTTATTATGAAATACTTTCTCCTTTTATAAAATTATTATTATTATTATTATTATTACTGAAAACGGGTTATCATACACTACGTGTATGAATACATCCAATAAAGCCAAAAAAAACTAGCTCACGGAGTGCCAATGGCATCTACGCCTCCTCCACCCAAAGAATGTACCCTGAATGATGAGCCGCAAAGGCAGCCACCCAATCGGCCGCCCCATTGGCTTCTCTGAATACATGTTTGGCCTCGACGGCCACCCCAACCCCATACATCATCCCAATGTCCCGAACCAAGGGGTGATCTGTGCCCACACCCCTCAGCCCTTCTTGGATCCACCGGATGACTGTGGCCGAGCCATCCTCCAGGACAACCGAGCCAGCCCGCAATACCTGTCTCGCATATCGAAGACCGGCCCAAGTAGCTCGTAGCTCTGCCTCAGGGACCGAAATTATTATTTTGACTGTAGAAAGAAGTGCAGCTTTTTTTCACAAAGAGGAGGAGAGCAAATAAGGAATTGTTTGTGCATGCTCCCAAGTTGACATCCAGCATAAGACCACTACAATGCCGGACATGCCTTAGTATTTTGAGTGTTGCCACTTGCAAACCGTCCGGGAAACTATCACAGCGGACAGAGAGCTGTTTGGGAGGCTGGCCATGGAACTAAAAGAAAATTGATTTCCTGAAATCGTCTTTTTTTTTTTTTAAGTAGTAAAAACGGCATTTCATATAGCTCTTATGTGCGTATAGCTTGCCAAGTCAAAAAAAAATAAAATGATACAAGAAAGAAGAAAGCTCATCGGCACAAGTCTGGATAACTTCTTCGAAGTGCTGAGCAACATAGGAGGCAATCCAGTCTACTGCTCTATTCGCCTTTCGATACACATATGCTGCTTGAAAAAATAACATCCCCCTGACCAGTTTGCGAGTCTCGCGAATCGGTGGGTGGCCATTCCCATATCGATCCACTCTCCGTATCCAATCGATTACTATAGATGAATCCTTCTCGAGGAGTATCCTATCTGCACCAAGTACCCTCCTCGCATAGGAGAGATCCTTCTATGCTGCTCGAAGCTCCGCCTTAATGATAGTCGAGCTAGGAGTACGCCGACTGCCCGCCGCCATCAGTCTGCCACGATGATCTTTGATCACAAATTTCACTCCAAAATCGCTTTTAATTCCAAGGTAGGTTCATTGGTGGAAGGCGGTCTGGTGGGAGTGGGGAGTTGCTCATCCACTCTCGACAGCGTCTGCAGTGCTTGAGCAATAAATGGCCATAAGGGAGGAACTTCTTGGGTGCATAGAAGCCCAACAAGCCCCACTCTCAATATCTCTTCCTCCATAGCAGCATCTTCATGTTCATACATTACTAGATTTGGGTCCGTGAGTTCCTCCATTCTTCCCCTTCGGAAAGGCTTCCACACCTACCCGCGAACAATAGAATGAAGGGAAAGAAACTTTCCATGAAATCACGCAGTTAGCAGCTTAAATAATTAAGAGGAGTATTTATAGCAAAATCTTTTGAATCGGAATTATGTGAAAGTAGTTCTACAGGCCCTTCAATGTAGAATATTTATGAAATGTACGTGAGTGTGTGTGTGTGTGTGTGTGTGTGTGTGTTTTCTCATGTTTGTTGCCACCAAAATTTGGTCGGATGATGGTGAAGAACTGGAGAGCACCAATCAACTTGGTTACACGGAAAGAAGGGCAAAGGAGGTTGCCGGATCTGACCTAAGAGTAAGATAGAATAATCTCATGATGAGTACATGGTATCCTGACCTTCCTTTTATAGATGGGGAGTCCTTGTCCTATTGAAGTTAAGACTCTTTAGAATTTTGAAACAAGTGAAAAGCTATCTCTTGGCTTTTTTTATCTAGTTTAGCTTAGAAATATAAGTCCAATTGAAACAGATCTTTGCTATACTATGTGTCAACTTGTGATAGGCTGCTTTTGGCCACATCACATGCCTCTCACTTCCATGCCGAGCCATTCCTTTAGCTCGGGTTAAGAAAGTAGACAGGTACACCGATAGGTCAAGTATGATCTGCCTTATTCCGCTTATTTTTCAAGTCGTAGCTCACATGTTTAGGTTATGATAACTTTAGGTAGTAACCGTAAATTTTTAGCGGGTTGTTTTGGGTGAATTTATTTGAAATGCAGAAAGGCTGGTAGTTTGTATGATGAGACATGTGGTATCTTATCAGGTCGGGAATGTGATTAGCCATCTAGATCTTTGGTTGATCTTAGCCATTGAGATCTTCTTGTTTTGGGAGCTATTGGGCTTAGCTTTTTGTATTGAGAGTCGTTGAGGTCACCTTTTCGACGTGAGAGCCGCTGAGGTCGGTTCTTTAACCAAAAAGTCGTTGAGGTCGGCTCTTTGACCCTTGCCCCTCGGTCTAGCCTTTGGAAGTCTAAAGCTGGGAGGCTAGGTCGGCATTCTGCAAGCTATTATTGCTTGAGGTCAGCTTGTAAAGGTCGCAATCTCTGCTCGTCCTTTAGATGTCGTGACATCTTGAAGTTTGGTATATTAGGTTTTTCTTCTTTAGGTCGCCTTTAAGAGCTATTGTTGTGCAAGGTCGACCTATCTTTGACTTTGCTCTCTAGGTCGGCCAGAGCTATAATCGAGTGAGGTTGGTTTCCAACAGTTGATATCAGGCCGGTCTCTAGAAGCTGTTGTTAGCTTACTTTCTCCTTTGCCCTCTCAGTTGGCCGAAGACGTCTTCATGCCTGGAGAGATCCTGATCTTTTCTTTATATGAGAATTCAATCAATAGGAAGAACTAAATCTTCTTTAATACTTACAATTGAGTAAAGAACTTGTCTAAGTTTTGAAGTTGTATCGCTAAGGTCACGGTCCTCTATGGTCGACTTGGGAGATGTTATGGCCTAAAGATCAATTGTTAGACCCTTGCCCCCATTTTCTCAATCTTAGGTGGATGGGTCCTCCTTTAGTCATCATTGCCTGAGGTCATCTTTAGGAGCATTATGTTGGCCTCGAAGAGCCATTATTAGCTTGGTCTCAGAGAGCCGTTAAGAGAACGATCTTTAGAAGCCATTATTAGTCAATCTCAAGGGGCCATTGGGAGGTCGATCTTCAGGAGCCGTTATAGGTTGATCTTAAGGGGCTATTAGGAGGTCAGTGTCCAAGAGCCACAATAGATTGGTCTCAAGAAGACATTAGGAAGTCAATCTCTAAGAGCCATTATAGGTCAGTTTCAAGGAGGCGTGGTTAGTCTCCATGAGCTGTTATAGGTCGATCTTAAGGAGCCGTTAAAGGTTGGTCTTAAGGAGTTGTTAAGAGGTAAGTCTCTACATACCATTATAAGTTGGTCTCAAGGAGCTATTAGAGGTCGGTCTTTATGAGCCATTAAAAGTCGGTCCCAAGGAGTTGTTAGGAGGTCGGTCTTCATGAGTCATTTATAGATCAGTCTCAAGAAGTCATTAGAGATGGGTCTTCCGGAGTCCTTAGAGGTCGATCTCAAGGAGTTATTAAGAGGTTGGTCTCCAAGAACCATTACTGAGCCTTGATGGATCTAGGGCTTTGCTACTCGGCTAAAGCTGCCTTCATGCTTGGATAGATCTAGTTCTCAAATTCTAGAGAAGTCGTAAGCTGTGAAAGCTAGATCTCATGCATTTGAAATCATCCACAAGTGGTTAGTTTAATAAATATTCAATTCAAATGAGGTACATGTGTGCATACCTATTTGCAGCTTATAAGTTATACTATGGTTTGATCCAATTGCCATCATCTTGTTGTCCCCATTTGGTTTCCAAACTTGAGTCATTAAGCTTGGAAAAATTGGTTGTTTTGTATGCCAATAGAGCTAGTTGATCTCTGGATCCATTGAAAGCGATAAAAATAGACAAAGGGGCATCAAATTTATTCATAGTTGCCGGTATGCGATGATGAATTGGAAAAATAGAAGGAAAAAAGCAATTATAGAGGCAGGATCAGGGCAAATGAAGAACAAAAATGAAAAGAAGACACTTGAAAATGTAGAGAATCGACCTGAATCGGTTCAAAAATAATGTGTGAACTGAGTGGTCAAAAGAATCAAACTAGTTCGGACGGGTCTGGTCAATGCAATCAAGCCATACCAGTCAACTCCAGATGCTGACATGGCTTGCTGACAAGGTTCTAGCACTGAGGTGGATCACCGATGTGGCGGGCTAATGTGGCAACCGACTGAGTGTGATAGCTTATCTCTGCTGATGTGACATTTTATATGGTACTCGTAGCTAGCCAGGCGTGATGACTCTATTGATGTGGCGGATGACATGGTAGGTTACATGGCTTGATGACGTGACAAGCTATCTTAACCCAAATGGATCGGGTTTGTGTCTGCAGGTTTGATTGGGTTCGGTTGAAACCCGAATCCATGGCAGCTTCATTAAGGCAGATTGGATCTAGATCTACGAGGCGGACTTTCTTTTGAATCCGCTTAAGGTGAGTCCACTCTGCTCTCCTTCTCCATCCTTGTGAGTGTTTGGATTCAAGTCCTAGCCGTGGCGATGGTGGCGACGCTGGTGATGATAGCCTCCAGGCGATGGAGATGGGTCTTGTCGGAACAAAAACCCCACGGAAGAGACGTCGCAGTGGTCGAGCGTGGCACAGATGGCGTCGGCCTTGGCCTCCTTCGTGGAGCATGGCACGGGAATCTGCATGAGACTGATCAGTTTTTTTCTGCCTGAAGTTATCCCGGGATAAACGGGATAAACTCAATTTATCCTTGTCCAGGTGGTCCCTTAGCCTTTTTATCTTTGTTCTCCCTCGTGAGCAAATAAAAGCAACTTAAACACAAGGATAAATAAAAAAAGCAAATAGATAGCTTGAAGATTCCTGCATGTGATAGTCCCTGTGATGGCAACATCTTTCCTAACATCGGTTCCTTATCCTTAGCCTGCAATTCCCTGATTGGACTCATCCAATTCCACGCCCCGGCTGCCGACCAGTTGACCTGGTGCACTTGGCAAGCCTCCTAGTGGACTTCAGATCTTGACCCGCTTTGTGGGACTAGTCCGTGAATCTTTGTTAGAATCAGACATTTAGACATGCCTTAAAGTAGGTATAAACCTGGTTTATTTTCACATTGGTTCAAGCTACAGCTTAATTTATAGCTCAGCCGATGAAGATGGGTTCATGCGAAGAAAGAAGACTATCCTTCTTTGGCATGAAAGATACAACTCCCATCCTCCTAAGAAATGCTGTTGTGTTTCTTAAAAAATCCTACTTGCCATATTCTATGGGCTCCAGAACATTCATTTTTAGGGCCGCAAGGGTCCAGTGCCAGCTGCCAACTTAGATCTGACCTGAATCGTATCTTAGATCTATTCCCACAAGCACATTTATCCATTCTAAAATTCTACTACTTTTTTGTGCTAAACGTTGAATCACATGAATTTGTTAAAGGAAAACCAAGGTGGTAGCATTATGATGTTACCACTTACCCCTAGGCTCGCATGCATGGAGCTGCAAAATATAAAGGGAATATTAAAGAGTCAGCCACCCAGAAATGCGTGATATATTGTAAGCATATCAAATGTACATGATATGATTCATTTGGATTGACAGCATGATGCCGTAGTAGTCCCAATTGCAAGTAACCCTTTCCTAAAAGAAAAAGAAAGAAAGTGCACGTAATCCCCATCCAAAATAAAAAAATATTTCGATCATGTGCAAGGCTATAAAAGATCATATCGAGACTGTGAAGGCTTCAAGGTAGCACGTACTCGATAACCACAATAACCTATAAATCAACACAAGCTCCAAAGAGCTATGCCTTGGATAACATATGACCCAGCCTGCAGCCAGCTTCGCCATGACCGGCAGCCAGAGATTAAAGGTCAATATCTCTAAAAGAGATGCAGCCATGCTTAGAAATAAAGAAAGCAATGACAGCCATGATGATATGAAAGGGTGGAAGGTGCATGTGATGGCCCTTCCCCTCCCTTTTGCCACCAACCCACCTTATTGTTGGGTGGAATGACCTTGCTCTTTTCCTCCTTGCTCCAAAAGAAGTGATCTAAAAAAAATAATAATCTCAAAGCCGAAAAGAAGCGAAGCAATCATCCCCCAGGGGAAAAGAAGCTAAGCAAACAGTTGCGGAGAAGATGGAAGGATCCTTAATAAACCTCAGAAATTCTCCGGTCGCCGGACCCATCATCAGCACCTTACCAACCTGGAAGCTTTACGACAATCCACACTACGCCGAGTGCTGCAATGATTCCACTCTCCACCTCCACTCCTCCAGCTGCATCTCTCCTTATCTTCGACTGATCCTGGCCTCCGAACTCGATCTCGCCGCTTTGCTCAGGCCAATGGACTGCGACCGGACTCCTTCCGAGCTCGAACTCGCGCAAGCTCAGATTGAGGAGCTGAAGGCTGAGCTGGAGTTCGAGCGGCGGATGCGGCGGAAGGTGGAGTCGCTCAACAAGGCGATGGCGAGAGAGCTGACGGAGGAGAGGAAGGCAAGGGAGGCGGCGCATGGCCTGTGCAGGAGGCTCGAGGGGGAGCTTGCGAGGAAGAAGGAGGAGGTGGACCGGGTGCTGAGGGATATCGACGAGGAGAGGAGGATGCTGAGGATTGCCGAGGTGTGGCGGGAGGAGAGGGTGCAGATGAAGCTCTCAGAGGCCAGGTTGCTGATGGAGGAGAAGCTTCAGGAGATGGCAGCGATCCAGGGCAAGAGAGAGATGCCAAAGAAAGGGGATCAGGAGGAAGGTGAGTTAAAGCTTAATACTGTTCCATCAATCCAGAGAGGTCCATGTGAGAATGCTGAGAGCTTCAGTGAGAACAATGGTGGCACGGTGGGATCAACTGGACGAGCCAGCCAGCCAAGTCAGCAGCGTAGGGAACCGGAGAATCCTCACATCAAGAGAGGGATCAAGGGGTTTGTGGAGTTCCCTAGGGTTGTTCGGGTTCATGGCTCTTCTAAGGAGGGGAGGGTGCACTTGGGGTCTAATCTAGAGTGTCAAAGGGCTCAGCTGCGGATCCTTCTGAGGCACAGGAATCCGGTGGGTTTGGGCCTCTTGGGAAATTCAGAGAATCTGGTTATGTGACCGACCTCGTTAATTCTATGGAGTGTTGCTTTGGTTGCCTTCTTTTTTTTTCTTTTTTCCTTGTTTTCTTTTTTGCCTTCTTTTTGCTCCCAATCACGCATAAAGACTGTACACCTTGTATCAGACACTATTCATTTGCAATGTAGTTTGTTTTTATTATTTCTTGCTTGGGATTTTCTCGCTATGATTCGTTAATTGTTCCATTAATTATTCCATATTATAGTTTACAAAAGTTGAGCAAGTTCACTGCACCTGCACCTAGTTGCTGCACGGGGATGAACGTGATTACTTAAAAAAAAAAAAAAGGGACTCTTGAGGCAATTAATATTTCTTGTTAATTAATAATATATATATGTCGTTATTTTTATTCATGGGCCTTTTAAATATAGTGGATAAGTTCTAACTAAAAGGAGTATTAGACTGTGGTGAGAACTCTAATCAAAGAAATGTTAAAATTACAGCTGCAATTACTGTCTTGTATCATGATATTTATTTTTGTAATGAACGTATAGCTACAAGGCTTGTCATTGGGTAATTGTGTTCATGTGGAGGCATTATGGAGTAACATGTAATTTTGTTTTTATCTTATCAGTGAAAGAATTCTGATTTGGAAACCCTCTTTCCTTGATATCTAAATGACTTGTGTTGGTTAATATTTATACTGAGTTCAGTTACCTATATATCGAGTTTATCTTTACATTCATTAATTACAACAGAAAATATTAAAATTTTAACTTTCTCCAAATAACAAAATCAACCAGCCACTTGTTTATCCTGATCTTTAACGCCCTCTCCTTAAGCTTTTTGGCAGCGAGAGGATGGTTTGCTTGCTTCTCAACAACCTGAATCTAGTTGGTAGAAGACCCTTTGTCATGACATCTGCAATCTGAGCATCATTAGAGATGAATGGAACACACCGATCCCTTCTTCACCAATTAGTGAACAAAATAGACATAAACCTCGACATGTTAATTTCGACTGTGAAATCCAAAATTTGCAGTGAGATACATGGCACCAATTTTATCACAGAATAAGAGAGGATAAAGAATGCATGAAATTACCAAATCACAGACGATATCCAAAGCCATTGTGGTTCAGCAACAATGGAAGCAACCATAGGATACTCCACCTCTGTGCCATATTCCCACCGAACGAAGATATACATGTGCCCACATAGATTGTTGAGCCTAAAAGCATAGAGATGCTTTCTCTTCTCAAAAGACATGCGAAAGGATGCTTTGCAAACGGACTCTGGAGAAGACTTCCGTAAATAAAGAGATACGTTTTCATAAAAAAGATGCATCTGATCTAATGGTGATCCCAAGGGACATAACCCTTGATGAATGGATGGATTATGTGAAGAGATACAAGCTTTTTTTTTTTTTTTTGCGCTAAAACGGAAGTATCATACCAAGCTTGTACGGATACAGCTAAAAAAGTCAAAAAACAATATATTTCGGAGAGCAATAGGCAACTCCACCTCGCCCACCCAAAGGTGTACACCCGAGTGATGGGCAACAAAAGAAGCCACCTAGTCAGTGGCCCCATTGGCCTCCCGAAAGACATGCTTGGCTTGAATAACCAGCCTATCTCGGGTCATAGCCTGAATAGAAGAGATACATTCAACGAAAAGATATTTAAGCATTTAAGCAAAAAAAAAAAGAAGATACTTAAGCATCTAATCATACTCACCCTTTGACATCTATAACTAGAAAAGAAACTGTACTTTCCATCCATCAGAACAACATCTCCTTTCATCTGAATAATACCAAAAATAGAGAAAAAAATTGAGAGTACTAAGTGAATGAACTCTAGTACACCCATTAAATATTTGAGAAGAAGATTGTGTCCACATATAAGAGGATTGAGAAAGATTGCTTCAATTAATTTTGTTGATTTTCAACACATCTGAATTTGGCTAGTTCCAGTTCGACCCTGATTCTTCTTCGTTAGAGTCCACTTCAAGGAGAACATGAAGCAGTTCCTAGTATTTTGGAAGTAGAACGCTATCAACTATTTGCACTTAGGCAGAATAAATTCTACTCTAAAGTAAGTGCCTTTTGTAGCGTACCTCAAACTGAATAACATCAAAACTTAATTTATTTATTCAGTATGTATAGAAAGACATTAATTAAATATTAAAGATAAAACAAAAAAGTCATATAAAAGAGATTTATAATGTTTTAGTAGATAGATTTTCCAACAATTTTAGAGTAGAATTCTGTTTTTTTTACTACTTTGCTTATGTCATCCTTAGATGATTATACCTCTGCAAATTTAGAAAAATTCTCTGGACAAAAATTTAGCTGCTGGCAATGCCAGATGTGCTATTGGCTGGCCTTTTCAGGATTATATTTAGTTATTGAAAACTTTAATCTTAATAAGAGCACCATCACCTCTATCACTGGAGATTCAACAACTGCTACTACCACCCACACATAATCAGATATAAAAAAGAATTTATTTTGTTATGGTAGAATTTTATCTGCTCTTTCTGATATACTTTATGATATAAATTGTACTACTTCCACTGCACATGAGTTACGGGTTGCACAAGAACAAAAATATGGTAGAGAAGATGAAGGTTTAGAAAAATACATTGTAGGAGAGTTAATATACTATAAAATGATAGATGAAAAATTAGTTGTGCAACAAACTCATGAACTGAAAGCTTTGGTTCATGATATGACTCAAAAAGGAATTAATCTTGATTAGAAATTTCTAGGTTGAAGTTGCTGACAAACTACCCCTTAAGTGAAAATCTTTTGCCTTTTCATTAAAACATAAAAGAGATTTGTTGGCTATGAGTGATTTAATTGTTCGCTTCAAAAAGAAGAAAAGTATAGAGAAAAGGATAAATTGTCCAATGATTTTCAATATAAGGTAAATTTGGTAGAGAGAAACAAAAATAAGATATTTATAAAGGATAAATATAATCAATTTAAGCCTCAAACAAAAATAAATAAAATAAAAATACAAATAAAATATGTTATGTTTGTGGTAAGAGGGACATTCTTTTGTTACCAAAAAAAAAGAAGAAGGAAGACATTCTTTAAGTCTAACTACTTAATTGGACATTGTTTTGACATAGTTAGACTAAGTACCAATCTAATGATTTATGTTCACAACCAGATGGAATGTTTCATCAAAGTCAATATCCGCGTATTGTTGGTACCCTTTGGCCACCAAGAGAACTTTGAAACCATTCAAAACTTCCATCAGATTTCTACTTCACTTTACAAACCCATTTACATCCAACTATCTTGCCATGGAAAGGTGGAGAAGGACAACATTTGAATTTTAATACGATGTCATGCACCTTGATAGATGGCTACACATCCTATTGGGTTTAGCTTATAAGATGCAAGGCCTATATAAATTAATTAATTTACAAAAAAATATACATCAAAGCAAGGAGTAGAGAATGATAAATCATCTAAAAGTTTCAATTAAATAAATTTTCCTCCAAAATCATACAATAAATTTTTGATATAAATTTACTCGTCGAGGGACAACTAGCTAAACCATAATCCTTCGATGCTCAGCCCGTAATCCTGTTTGAGCTACTCATCAATATCCGGTAAAAATATAAGGCAAAGGCAAGTGAGCTAACAACCCAGTAAATAATAACTGCACTTCTGGTTGGATCAAGCATATATATTTATAAAAATGTTCAAACAAGTGCCATATATCATGATTAAGTGTAATAGAAACTAACATGGTAAAATTTCAGAAAAAAAATCCACAATCAATATGCAAATATTTGACAACTTAAAAATTCACCTTTCAAAGTACTATCATAAAAATTAATTTTAAATGCTTGCTTTGAAAAAAAATTAAACCCTCTTTTTATTAAATTTTCAAAGCAATTACAACTTTTTTTCTCTTCCAATCTTAGTGACCATGGCCGCGATCAATCCCATGACAAACCTGAAAGAGACTAGCTCTTGAGTACAAAACATGCTATCGATCAGCATGTGCCAACGATCAATCTCAATTGGCTAGGCTCAAAAGGAATTAACTCTAATTCACACAACCACAATTAGTCCCATAACAAGGCCAAAGAGATTAGCTCCTAACAATATGATATACCTATGATTAGCATATGTTATCAATCAATCTCAGCTGGCTAGGCTTGAAAGGTATTAGCTCTAATAGCAAGAAGCCCTGTCCACCTAGATCTAAAAGAAACTAGTTTTTGAATGTATGCCCAATAATTAGTATAGTTGGCTAGACCTGGATCATAATAAGATTAGAAAGTAATCATTTAATCCATTTCAATACTAGTTTAATCAGACATACAGTGACCATAATTCTTTTAATGCTCATGATTATGCTCAAGTAAAATACTTCATGCTTGATCCACAATTTTAAAATTTATTTTTTAATATAGAGCATGCATAATATTTAATTTAAATATAAATATAAGTATGCATAAATAATTTTCATAAATTTTAGTTCCAAATATTTTGGTTATATTTCAAAAAGCAAGCATGAAACCAAGTAATATAAATTTAAAATCAGACTATTCGGGGTGCTAATCCCGGATATACTTCTCCTTACCACTTTTTATCTCCATCTCCCATTAGAATTCTGCTCACGTATCTTTACAAAGAGAATCTTATCTCTTTCTCTTATCCCTCTTTTGGATTACCGAATATTTGCAGAGTCTTGCATGCCTGCGCAGTTTTGTGAAGGCTGTACACTAAATAATGGCATTTTGCTCTTCCTCCACGTTGATGGTGGCAGGTGACAGTGAAGAAGCTTAGATATAAGATATACAATACCTAACAGTTTGGTACCGGTATGGAGTTTAGAGGCTTATGTACTGGACGTACCGATACAGTAATAGAATGGCTCGATACTGAGATGGCGTATCTTTCTTAAATTCTTTCTAATTCTTGAACTTAGAATCTAATCGATTTTGATTGGCCAAATAGCAATAGTGATTGGAATTTGTTTCTTGTAAAATGTCCCTTGTTCTCCTATTATTAAACTGCAACATAACATGATGATTCTAGAAGATGTAAGAACTATGATAACATGATAATATCTATCAAACAACAGATGCATCACTAAATTATGATTTAGCTAAATGAATACGAACCCTCTCATCCTTATGCCCTATACCAGGCCTGCAGAAGTATCCCTTGTCTGGGGCACAAATATTAACAAATTGGCGAACTTTGACATGATTTATTACTGAAGGTATGTCTGAAAGGTGGTTTTGTGTGCATTTTGAAAGCACAAGTTATGTTAAAATCGAACTGTCGAGGCTCTGTACGTACAACCATAAAACTTATGATTTATGTAATTATTTGTGCAATTGGAGCAAGACACCCTGAAACAGATCGCAAGACCATCTTACAATGACTGTAGCTTTTTAAGTGCTAGATATGAGCTATTGACACCAAGAAAATAAATTATTTAAGCTGAGATGTGTGATACTTTCCCCCTGTAATGTGGAATTTGTAGTTTAATTTATGCATGTGTATTTAGATGGTGAAGCATAGTCAGTGTCTATGCCAGCTTCATTAGGCTTTGGAGTTTTCCAAATTGTTGAATTATTGTGTGATTATATGTAAACACGCCTTCTAGGAGAGTCCGCCCCCATCTTCAGGTATGTAGAAAATAATGACTGTTTGCTGGATTTAGTTATCTATATATTAGGCTTACAATTTTAAAAAAGATTTGTAATATGTGCAAAAAAGTACAAGACTGAAAAGGAGTTCTGAATCTTTGTGAACCAATGCCCATGAATTATGCTTGAAGCTATGTTGCCTGGCTGAAATTTTGATTTATTTCAAGCTTATTTTCAGTTATACCTTCTGGTGGCATAATATCCATGGCCAGAAACCAGTATGGACCATTATTTGGCTAAAATTTTCTTTCTTCTGAGCAAGTTTTGTAACAACCCAGGACCTCACCCAAAATGGCTAGCCGGAAGGTATTGTTTGGGTTCCTTGATCCTGTATAAGTACCCAAGATCTACCCAGCGAATAACCGATGTGGGACTAAACACACGTCCGCACGGATCCTCACATACTCCCCCCGTTCAAGCCCTGACGTCCTCGTCAGGCTAAGGGTTCATATCTATTCAAATCAAATCACAAACACCACGATTGACCCGTGGTCAGCCCCAATGGATCTGTGCTGCAGTGTTCCCTAGTCCACATAGGTTATGGGCTGGATCCGCTCTGATACCATTTGCAACAACTCAGGATCTCACCCAAAATAGCTAGCCGGAAGGTATTGTTTGAGTTCCTTGATCCTGTATAAGTACGCAAGATCTATCCAGCGAATAACCGATGTGGGACTAAACATACGCCCGCACGGATCCTCACAAGTTTGGCTAATGAATTCTTTCCAAGACAACCAGACACTCCCTTGAGAAATTTAATCACCTTCTAGATAAGATTGCAGGTTTTCTGAGCTCAAATTTCTAAAGCTCTTGTGCATGAAGTGTCCTACTATCTTTCATAGATTTCTACTGTCGTGTGAAGCATTTGTCTCTCTCACTCATGTCCCTTGGTATAATAAACTTTGACAATAAAATCAAATTTATGTCTATGACAGAGTAAAACTTTTGTTATTATATATGATTCATTCATCAAATCTTGTTGTGGTTTAGGTAGTCTCTTAGTCATCTTTTAAATTATTTTGCATTGTTACTTCACAGCAATTAGCATTATATTCATGCACAACAAACAAATATAAATTTGTGAACATTCAGATGTGGTAAAGAATTAAGGGCTCGTTTGGTTCGCAGGTGTTGGGGATGGGGGGACACCTTTAGTCCCATACTGTTTGTGTGACGAAGAGTGTTGTGCCTTAAATGGGAAAGCTTCCCTCTTTCTCTTTAGAGGGTCCTTTTGTGGGACAAAACCGTGAGGAGGGCTCCGGGTACGTGCGCCATTCAACGCCGCGTCTCTCGACCCCCAAAGCGGACAATACCTCTGGAAAGAAAAACGGACAATACCTCTGGAGAGAAACGCAGCTACTTTTAGTCCACAACAGTTGGTGCGGTGAGCTTGGACCTCCCCTTGCACCCTGTAAAACCGCGAGGTGGAATCACAGCACTCTCCGTCAGGGGGGGCTGTGTTGGGGATGGAGGGGACACCTTTAGTTCCATACTGCTTGTGTGACGAAGAGTACTGTGCCTTAAATGGGGAGGGTTCCCCTCTTTCTCTTTAGAGGGCCCTTTTGTGGGACAAAATCGTGAGGAGGGCTCCGAGTACGTGCGCCGTTCAACGCCGCGTCTCTCGACCCCCAAAGCGGACAATACATCTGGAGAGAAACACAGCTACTTTTAGTCCACAACAGCGAGAAAAGAAGGGAGGAAAGTGCGGTCAACGGAAAAGTAATGAGATGCCTCTTATTTGATTGGAGTTTTCAAAGGAGAGAGATGAGAAAGTTGTATTCCCATGGGAATATGATTCCCACATTTGATGGAAAAGTTTTTCCAATGAGAAACATAGAAAAGTTACTTTCCCATAAGACGGAAATCACTTCATTTTTATTTTTTCCCAAAAAGGCCCTTCAGCATTAAAGAGGCATTAAAGACCTAATTTTTATTAAGGGTATAATAGGAATTACACATAACTTTTTTAGAAAAATGGATGGTCAACCAAACAGAAGCACTCTGAAAATCTGTCACTTTCTCATGGTTAACCAAATATGCCAAAAGTACTTTCCCAGGCATTTTCTTCCTGGGAATCTATTTTCCAGGAATCATATTCCCAAGAGGGAAAATGCTTCCCGCGAACCAAACGAGCCCTAAGTTCAATGTGGCAGATGAGATTTAGCTTGTGCTGCTATTACTTGGTTGTAACTCATTGATCTCCAACATTTATTGTCACTTTCCCTGGGTGTTGGCTGTTTTACTGACAATGAGGCATCAGCTTCAAAATCCTTTTCGTAACCAAGATTGGTTTATATTTTTATAGATCACTTCCTGAGTTAGATTTGGTATAGATTTTTATTTGGTTTTTACGTAACTTAGAGATGGCAGATTCACCAGTCCAATTCGTAAACTTAAATAAACCTTTACCTTAGAATGTGTCTATGCGTTATCCATGAAAGCTTTCAAGGGTACCAAATACAGAATTAAGATTACTCATTGGGCCAAGGTGAAATAATATATTTACTCTAAGCTAAGACTTTGTTTCGATTGGGTTTATGGAAAGGGTCCAAGCATCACAGGTGGTAAAATTGTCCCAAAGATGCCCTAGTTCTGTTTTTAATTTGTTTTTCTTTCACATATTTACCTTTTTTTATATCATTTACAATTTCTATTAGGGCCTTTTTGGATACCTGAATAATAAAAAAAAAATCCATTGATCAAACACCTCAAATGCTGAAGTTAAGACGATGAGAATGGAGGGAAGAACATAGTTTTGATGCAATTGCCGAAGCTCTCAGATCTATCCTGAAAATATAGGACATTAGATTCCTATTGGAAGGTGATTTTCCTTATCCCATTCTTTTTTGAGATTTTATGATTAAATTCTTCTCAACCCACCATTAAAATCTTCTATTCTCTGCCAGCCATATGGGGAAGTAACATATATTTCTTTTACCTGATTCCACATGTGGCTGTTCATAATGTGCTGAATCCATGTAACATTTTATTGACATGCAATTTACTTCTCTCTGTTGTTAATAAGCGATGCCTGTAGGTGTTCTAAACCTTAATATGTTTCTAGGGTATAGCATAGTGTTGCTCAGCAACATTAATGACTGGGAAATAGTATGTAACTTTGGAACTTCAGCATTTTATTTTGGTAGATCAGATGCAATGTGATATGAGCTCCATAGCGGTACGTTTTGCATAGTAATTTAAAGGCCAAATTCATGTTCCATTTACTACTTGTATCTGTTTACATAAACAGGTAGATGGATGTAAAATGCTTCAGTTTACTGCTTCTGTTAAGAAGAAAAACAAACAAACTCCTATATATCCCACCAGCTATTAACCCCCTGAGTGCTACACCCGCATCTTAAAAAAAATTCAAATCGAGAATCATTGTTGAGAAATCAGGTGCAGTCCACGAGGAAACTCGAGATCTCGACGACTGTGTCCTCAAAGATCTAACATGCATAAAAAAAACCATTTGGGGATTATTAGGGCATCATGCAAATATACCACTAGATGGAAAATCAACATAGCCGAGAGGCAGTTACCTGAGATCTACGGGGCGACGATAGTATCGTCGATAGAGGAGGACAGTCAGTCGGAGTTTCGAAGAACATCGCGGACTGGCGGTGGCTACGGGCAGGAAGGAGGAGCAGGAGGATGAGGAGAAACTTGCGAAGGAGGAGAATGAGGATGGTAGAGAGGCGATGGTGGGTCAGCCAATGGTGGAGAGGCTCTCTGGAGGAGCAGCTTGGCTAGCAATTCTGTGGAACAAAAGAGGTTGATGGTGGGTCGGATAGAGATTTAGAGGGATATACGGCTTCCGGCGATGCTTATAAGCATCGTCTTGTTATTGGCTTCCAGCGATGCTTATTCGTGTCATATTATCTCTCCAATCCACCGCGAACATTGGTAAAGTATCTCTGATGCTTATATACGTCAGCTAATTCTTGGCCTCTGACAATGCTTGCCAAAAAGCACCGATAAAACCTTGTAATCTATTTCCGACGCTTTTAAGCATCGTATATACCGACGTTACTAAAAAGCATTGGCAAATTTTAGCATAGTAACCATATTATCGATGCTTCTTTCTAGCATCGACAAATTACAGTCGGAATTTTCCATTTTTTCTGTAGTGGTTGATCGTCCGACTACAAGACCATGCTTTATCATCAGAGTGACCATAACAACCACAATCAATTGCATGAAATTATAGAATGGTAGTATATTTTAACATTGCTTGCCTAGACTCCTTGGTCATACAATGCCAGCTTGACCCAAGTGATCTCTAAGGCATCGCTCTAGGGCTTTTGTGGCCGTGTCACATGGTCGACCCAAGTGACACATACAGGGCGTTATAGAAGTGGTATTAGAGCATGGATTTAAAATCACTGGGAACTATGGGGTTTGACAAATTTTGGAAATTAATTAGCAAACTCATATTATTTCGGTGGGATTTTATCAAAGTTGCGTAGCGAATGTATGGTAGGTTAGGTCATTTTGAATCTGATCAAAAATATTAATTTTAAGGGTTTTACAATGGAAGACTTGATTTGATTTCCTATTTAAGGAGATTTGATTTGAGTATCCTTAAAGCCTTAAGTATGTTAATTTCGAGAACGAAATTATTTTAAGAGAGGGAGAATGTAATGGCCCGTAGGAGTGGGCTTGTGGGTCGGCCCAAAGAGGCCGGGCCCAACTCAACACGTGCGCGGCACGTCAGGGAAACAGGTAGGAATCCTCCCGTTGGGAGTCTTCTTCCTCTCCGAGCACGATCGCATTTCTGACTAGGGTTTCAGGGCGATCCAAACATCGAAATTCAGGAAATTTTGCTTATTAAGACCACCCATCCTCCTCCTTTGAGATCTATCGAAGAATAGGCTAGATTTCATTGTCGATCCCAAGCACTTCCCTAGTTTTTTCCTTCGAATTTTGCCAGAAAGAGTCACCGAATCATGGCAAGATTGAGGTACACGAGCCACCGGATTATATGAAATAGAGCAGTCCCTATTTTACCTTCTTCTTGCGACCGTGTCATGTGGTCGTCCCAAGTGACAGGTTTGGAGCGTGACAACCCTCTATAGGCGGGTCGAACGAAAGCCTGTGCTGCGGGCGCAGGTATCACATATACATGCTCATTTGACTTGCACTCCAATAATACCAAAGTCTTGGACAAAAGTTGCATAGCTGGATTGTAACTTTCTTAATTAGTGCTCTATCCTATAAGAATTTAACAAAAATATTATATATTGGCCATCTAACTCTTTTCTGCTAGATTTTCCATGTTACCCTAGAAGTGCACTAGCTTTTGCGGAGGGATGAGACCTAGCTGGCAAATAGCTAGCTTTGTCGCATGAAGTGGTCCTTGCATGGAGTGGCCCGCGGTTATGGAAGAGCAATGGAGACCGAACAAAGGCCACATGCAAGTTGATGTGACCCATGCCCATACCTATCTTGACATAGGAAAAATAGCACCATAAAGGATAGTGTCCTCGAATATTTTATTCCATCACAACCATTAATTGTACCAATTCTTCATCTATCTTAGCCCATTGAACCCACTTTCAGTGCCATCCAAATCCATCGAATTGGGATCCTCTTCCATCCTGATTTGGATTACAGAGAGCATATTACCACGGCTATCTGTGGTTCGATATGAATATACGATCCATCGGCATGCTGCTAATGTGCTACGGTGAATTGTCAATCATAGATGGCCATGATTAAAAGATAGGGCCTCTCCTGATGTAATCGAAATCAGGGAGCATCCGAATCGAACCCTATCCGACCGACAGTGTCGGCAGTGCAATAAAGGGGCGGTCCAGATTGGCCCACTGGATTTACCTCCTTACTTTGTGTAGATAATATCATCGTTTCATGCTGTTTCCTTGGTGGTGGTAGCTCCCTTCCACAAATCCACCAGCTAATTTGGCCATGTTCTATCGTCCTCTCAGATTCCCTTTTTTTGGCCAAGTGGAGACACCTTTGGCTCCCCCATCCAGTGGTTGCGATGCCAATTGCCATCCCCGTGACGGGAGTCAAGTCATTCAAGTGGACGGACGCATGCACGCCATCTGTGGATGAAGGTGACAAGCATCACACAGCATATATATATAGAAACGTTATGGTCAATTGGTTATGCATCTCTTTTTTTCACTTTAATTTTTCTGAGAGTCCTACCTGAGAATATAAGTATAATAATAAAAACATGAAGGGACATATCTTACCGGTGAAAAAAAAAAAAAAATAGGCCCAATATATATATATATATATATATATATATATATATATATATATTAAAAATGGCAATTCATGTAGCTTTAACTTGAATACATCCTACCAAATTAAAAAAAAAAAGCAAAAAATACAGAGATTGGAGAATATTTTAGTTCATTAAATTTTACTTTATGATTCCAACTAAACCAAAGACCATACTTTTTTTTTTTTTTGTTTTTTATGCAAACCAAACAGTCCTAAATGATGGAGTTGGCCATTAGTTTTCTAGGCTGAAGTAGTTGGAGCCTTAGAATCAACTTCATCAAAAAAGCAGATTGCATGGAATTTAAACAGCCTTAGCTAGATGCTTGTATTCTCATGCAAGTATGGCCAATTTAGCATGCTAGGTTAACTATGAAGAAATAGCTAAAAATTAAAAACAATATATATAGATGCATGTGCCAAAATCTTGCTTCCACCATGATTATGTGAACCGTTTGAGCATCAATTCATATAAAATAAATAATTCTGCAAATAAATTACTTTCAAAATAGTAGAAGGAGAGGAACACTGATTTTTAAATTTTTTGAATCATCATTATTTAAAAATTTGTGCATTACAACATTCTTACAAGACGTTGCTTACTAATTAACTGAGCTCCTATTCGATTATTCATGTCTACAGAATGGCCAACAGTGGATTGGATGACATTCTTTGCGGCTCAGTATTTTAATAATTTTATCTAAAATAATCAATTTTTATTTTTTTATTTATTTTTTTAATTTTATGGACTGCATTCATATATCCAAGATTTATATATTAAGGATTGATTTATTGTTATGGCAGAAAGGGAAAAGCAGGTTTGACCATCATTTTCAGGAAAATATTTTATAACATGCTAATACTATTGTGAGGGGGAAAAAAAAAACTCTCTATTTCGCATTAAAAATATCAGGCTGAAGAACAATGCTTAAAAAGAAGGAATAATAATAATAATAATAATAAAACCCTTCCCCAGGGCTAACCATAGTTAACGACGGGTACTAAGAATCACGGGAAATTGGTTGCTTTGGGTTGGAGCACGTACAAATGTACGTAGAGGAGGACGATTCGCCGTTCGAGGTGAACGAATGGACGGACGTGCGAGAGCGGCAACGTTAAAGCAAAAAGAATCTTGCTTCCTTTATCGCAACAACAACAACAACAACAACAACAAAAAAAAAAAAAAAAAATTCTCTTCTTTAAAACAAGTGTAACGCAATACTACTACCTAGTCCAAGCACCATCCTGCACACCATCCCATTTGACACGCTAAGAAGTTGACGTCCGGAAAGGCTGAAACCCGTCTATCACTGAGAGGGTGCCAAAACGAGTTCCAGTGATCGAGGTGCGTTTAAAAGTTTGAGCAAGAAGAAGAGAGTAAAAAGAGCGGTGGAGTACAAACCAAGGTTCTGTGAACCAAATTTAAAAGAAGAGAGATGAGAGAGAGAGTGTGATAGGGACTTGGCCTTTGGGAGACAGCTGGCTCACAGCAGGCCTTCATCAATGCTATACCAACTGCGCCCACGTCATTCTCCCCTCTCTAGTCCTTTCTCGGGAAATAGCTATCCCTCCAAACCCCACCTCCTTATTACGCCATTCCCATTTTTTTGTTTTCTTTTGGGAGGTTGGCCCTTTCTCTTTTATCGTTGATATTATCCGGAATAAGAACATAAAAAGACGAGCCATCCGAGCTCCAATTTATCTAGAATAATTATTGATGGCAGCCGCCTTTAGGCTTTTAGCTGTCCGGAATAGCGGTGATTTGATGTGATAAACCGAGCTTTGCGACGTTAATAACCGGCAACTTGCGTAGGGATAGTAACTTAGGTCTTAGTATCATCATATTGCCTAGTTTGACCTTGGTCGGAGGGCCGTACAAGATTGGCTTGAATCAAAGCCGTCTATTTTAAAAATTTCTCCGAAGTATTAGACTACGTTGTTGGTCGGTGTATTGGGATAGGCAATTAGTTATCCCATCACTTCAAAGAACCCCCCGCCGCAGCTACTGAGGACCCTAGACCTTTCTAGGGCGCAGTCCCCAAAGGAGGAGATAAACGTTGCGTCATTAAGGAAACCTTTCCATTGAAACATAATCACTGGTTACAAGCCTATATATGGTAACTACAAAAAATATTTTTTAATTTTTTTTTAATATTTTAATTTTATGAGAACAAATAGATGCTCAAGAATATATTAATTAATTAATATATAAAAAACAGAAAAAATATTTTACATAAATATTATTATAATAAAAAATGGTTATCTGTGATTAAAGGGGAGAGGATTGGGTGTCGAGGATGGGGGTGAGTCTGAGTACGGATTAGAGGGTGAAGAGGGACGGCACGGAGGAAACGATAGGGGCTACAATAATAGCGGAATAGCGTGTGAGGGTTGGCGAGTTGGTGGTTAGTAGTACTACGCTGGTATAGTGGGGGAAGGAGGGAGCGTAGCTTTTTAGCCAGCTTTAACCAAGTTGTGCAGTGTTGCGAATGTTGGGGGCATAGGAAGCAGGAGAGCAGCGCAGACCAAAACCAAGGGGACGAGAGCCATCTCAGCCTCTTCTCGGAGACAAGAGCTTAGGTGAAGATACGTCGACAGGTGGGTTGGTAGAGAAGGAAAACGCGATCTAGAACTGCAGACACAACGGCTACGGTAGAAAGAAGAAGAAGAAGAAGTTAACAAAAGAAGAGAGGTAGAGAGAGATAAGGATCAGAGTGGGATCATCGTGATGGAAACTGGAGTTGGTTTGGGGGACAAAAGGGAAAGAAAGGAGGATGAAGAGAGTCTGGGGCTTGGCTTTGGCTGTGGTTCGGATTCCATCACATTTGCTCCTCATCAGAAGCTGATACGCACGGCTGGGTTTCCCTTCCTTTCTTGTACCACCAGGGATGGAGGCAGCGTTCCAACTTCGACTCCGTTCCTCGGCAGCGGCCCCACCTTATTTTTGAACGATGCATACGATGGTGGAAGAGCTCTGCAGCCTTTTCCCATCCCCTTCAGATCCCCAGGTTTTCTTTTCTTTTCGTGTTTTTTTTTCCTTTTATACTTTGACCCCTCTTCCTCTCCTCCATTATATATCTCTTTTGCGTTCAATTTTATCTTCTTTTCTGTGGGAGGGGGAGGTGGCCTCCATTAAATAATTCAGTGGCTACAGGAATGGAGGCAGGAGGAAAGACTGATAAGTTTTTTGGTGGTGTGTGTGGGGTGTGATGCAGGTGTGGCGATGGGCGTCGGTGGCAGTGCCTCTGCAGCGGCTCTGAGAGCGATTCCTTTTACTTCGGCGCAGTGGCAGGAGCTCCAGCGCCAGGCTCTGATCTACAAACACATCATAGCCTCTGTTCCTGTCCCACCCGACCTCCTCTTCCCGAGCTCTCCTCCTCATCACCTTCTCCCAAATCGTCTGTCCTCTCTCTAACTCTTTTTTTTTTTGTCTCCTTTGAAAGATTGTTCGTAAATAGTCTCTCTTACTCTATGCTTTGTTATAAGAAACAGTGGTGGTCGGTAGAGGTTCTGCTGGGGCCTTTAACTTGAGGTTTTCGGGCAACACCGATCCGGAGCCAGGGAGGTGCCGGAGGACGGACGGGAAGAAGTGGAGGTGCTCGAGGGACGCGGCTCCGGACCAGAAGTACTGCGAGCGCCACTTGCACAGGGGTCGTCCTCGTTCAAGAAAGCCTGTGGAAGTTGGCAAGACCAAACCCATCACCTCCAATGCTCCTCCACCCACCGCTGTCTCCACCAACTCACCCACCATCGTCACCGCCGCGGCCGCCACCACCGCCACCGCCACCGCCGCCGCCACCACCAGCAGCAGCCTTTCCAAGCCATTTCCATCCCAGTCCTCTGTCTTTTTCCCCAAGGATGAGTTGAAGTTTCCATTCCAACCGTTGGAACCAAACAAGGAACCCAGGTTAGTTTAGACTTTAGAGCAAGCCGTTTTTTTATTGTAGGACTCGTTCATTTGCTCCAGTGTAACATCTTGGCGTTTATGTTTACTGCCTGTCCAGGTGCCTGGATTGGATTAAAGGGAATAATGAGGAGATGGAGTCAAGCTTGCAGTGGGAGCTGATGCATTCGAAGATTGGATTGAGTAGCAGCAGTACTCCGATTCTCCAGAGCTATGATGACCATCTGAACTCGAGCTACACTGCCTTTCTTAATCCAGATTTCTGCTCACTGGAAGAAGACACCATCGGCGACCATAGGGAAATCCCCAGGAGCTTCATTGATGCCTGGTCCACCGAGAACCCCGCCGCTGCCACCACCAAGAATGGCAACTTAACCTCCGTTCCCGCTGGCGGGGAGCTTCCACTCTCGACCCTCACGCTCTCCATGTCCGGCGTTGAGGAAGGTGGTGATCATCAAATCCAGATGGGCCTCGGCGTGGGCGATACGCTTGTTAAGACTCGCCCCTCGGGCTGGATAGCCCCTGCTTCGCCGCTCGGCGGTCCGCTCGGTGAGGTCCTACAGACGAGCAATGCGACATCTCCCCGGCAGGGGTTCGTCGCCGATGATTGCAGGGATTCTGGCAGCGGCGGGCTTATCAACTGTATGAGCATTGGCTTTCATGGCAGTCAAGCGGCGAGCCCCCAAGAGAGTCCGACGAGGTTGGCTTCGTCTCCCTCCGGCGTTCTTCAGAAGGCAATGGTCTCGCTTTCTGATAGCAGCAGCAGCAGCAGTCCCACTTTTGCCGCTGCCTCCCGATCCGAGATTGCTCTGCAGTGGATGAACCAGGCGAAGCAGCAGTAGAATTCTCTATCGAGACTGGGACTGTTGGGTTTCTTCTTTGTTTCTTGCAGTTTTGCTTGTTTCTTGTTTTATCTTGTTCTTATCGTCGTCGGGTTAACATGTTCTTGCTCTCTTGTGCTGTGTCGGAGTGGAAACAATGGCGGAAGACTGGTCTTCTGTTTGCTTACTGACTTGGGTCTCCATGGAGCTCGTGGGAAACCAAATCGGAAAACAGCTGATGCTCGGTTTTAATCTATGCATGGTGTTTGAAATTTAAATCCCGAGAAGTTAAAGGAAAAAACGTAAGTGTGATTTGATTCCCTCGAGAACAATATTTGTAGAATTATAAAAGAAAACAAATTGATCGGAAATACTATTATGGTTTGTAATTTCTGGCTGCAGGGTTTATGGATTACCATCTTTTTTTGACGCAAGCCTTTTTTTTTTGAGGCCTTCCTTGTTTCCTGCGTAATTGTCTTTGGTTTATTTATTTGAAATAAGTTGTTTTGTCTAGCTGAATAGACTTAAATAACGCTTGGAGTAAGTTGATTTTTTCTAAGATTTATAGAAATCTATCTTGTGTCAATAAATTCTTAGGAAAGATCAAGGGTGATGACGTGTGTAAAATGCTCCGCGTCTTGTCTCTATTGTTCTTATATTTTGCCACTATCTGTATTTACTTTGTACATAAACTCTATCATTAAAAAATTATTGAGGAAGTGCATCTTCGCTTCTCCAGCTACTCCAAAGAAATTGTAACCAATGGTTCATTCAAGTATAATTTCCTGTGATACGGGAAACACGCTATGCAAGCTTTGGATTGAGGGTCCTAACAATATTTGAAATAGCCATGAAATGAGAAATTCTTATCAATTTGATAAATGTTTTACGTTGTGGGGATGGGTTGAGTGTGGGTTTGGGAGCTTAGAAAGCTTAGAAACCAGATGAAACATGAGGAAGCAGAGACGTGGCATGCGTGTTGCATACTTCAAAACAAAAGAGATGGAAGGAAACTTTTTTCTGTATAAATCTTCTTCTTCCACTTGGTGGAACTCTCGAAAAACTTGGAGAAAAGCATGCCTTTTCATATGTAGAGCTCAATATGGCTCAAGAGAGAACCAATATTATTATTGTTTCAGTAAAATTGGAGGAGCATCTTCCATTAGGATGTGGTCTTGTGAGCACTAGATTTTTATGGCCCAACTCGGTACCCAAAAAAAAATACAAACTTCAAATAAGAGTATCTTGTGAGGAGATATTTCATAGAAATTTCACCAATACAATCCTGCATTCAACTAAATCCAAAAACTAAGAGAACTAATGATTGGTTTCTCCCCATCTTTGGTAATTAATCTCTATATTTTGAAAGGGGCAAGCTTATCTTGATTGGTTGGGCGGTTGGTTATTTATTAGAAATCCCAAAATTTTAGGGTGCAATTGTCCCCCAACCCCCAAACTTTTTTTTTTTGTGTGTGTGGATTGGGTGTGTCACTTGATCACAAAGATGTAAGTCTATCAAATAGGGTGCGATGTTGCATAGCATATACAACATGTCGCGTGCAATACACGAAGCAACACCTTTGAATGTTTGATAGCGATTCATCTTGGTGATTGATTATGTGGCACCAACTATGGTTTGGCTTCCCTAGTGATTCCATTTAAATAAATTAATTTCAGGTATGTATTCAGCTTTGAAGCTTGTTCGACCAACCAATAGGGTCTACATTCTACATAAGCTGCAGCCTAACAAATATTATCTATCTATTGCTTCTATATTTGAGCTATTAATCAAAATTCATTGCATGTTAAATATGAGAGAATATACATTTGCAGATGCATGTCACTTTTTTATCCTTATTCTCTCTAATCCAGGCTTGAAACTGGTGAGATATAGTCTTTGAATTACAGCTATTGGCATCTTGCACAACAATTATGATTAAATAAGCCCTACATGGTAATTATGTATTATCATGGCCATCGTGTTGTACCCGAATAAGTACTCCAAACTACTAGTGAGAAGTTTAAAAGCCAATGAGTACTGTTAGAGAGAAACGCCAATGAGATTTGTGACGCCCAGACCGCAAATCGTAATTCGCGAGCATAACGACCATCACATATTCAAAGAGATTATCCTTATAAGCATGCAAGGCATTACTCCTAAGTGGGACAATGTTGAAATCACCATTTGTCCTAAAAACTTAAGCTGATAGAATGAGGTAAATTTATTTATATATTTTATATTTTCTTACACTTTTTCTCACATGTGGGCCGGATTTTTCTTTAATGGGTAAGCCTAACATATGAAATTTTTTAATCATGAGGTTAAAGAGTACGGAGACAGGGTTCGAACTCAAGACCTCTGCACTGATACTATGTTGAAATCACCATTTGTCCTATCAGCTTAAGCTTTCAGGATAAGTGGTGATTTCAACAGGCAAGTAGGATAGAGGTGGTGGAGTGGGGCGAGAGAAATAGGGGATCCATGCCCTGTTTCCTTATTACTCGGACTCGAACCGAGATGCTCTACCTCTCACCAAGACTTTTATAGTGCGGGTCCTGTTCAGGAGAGTTTCGGGGGGGTGCGCGGGGGCCATTGTAGTTGGGCCAGGCCCTGGTTTTGGGCGAATTATCAGTGGAGCAAACTTTGCGAGCCTTTGATCGTTTCTCTCCTACAAATTGAGAGTTAAAGGCAGCCACTGAACAGAGACAACAAAGTGCAACACCATTGGTGAGAGGCAGGGGAATGGCGAAGGAACCTAGTATGGTTCTCTCCTCATGGAATAAAAACAACACACATAGTTTAGTATTCTCTTCTTTTCTATCCTCTTGTTTACTTTCTTTCCTTGTCCCTTACTACAGTATTTATTATCCTACTCTAATACGCTACTCCTGTCATTGTTTTGGAGTAGCTTTCTTGTCATGTTATTTTTAACTATATCTACCTATAGAGAATGCACACTGCTATAGTTTTGAATTTTGAACTCACAAAATGATTTCTATTCATACTCTGTATATTTATACAATCAGAGAAGCATAATTTTAGACGTACAAAATATGTAATTGAAAAGGAAATTTATAATACAATAAATGGTAATATTTACAAAAATAAAAAACTGATCCTAGAATCATGGGAGGCAAAAAAAATCTGGCAGTATTTATTGCGGTAGCTGGATTTGAGTTGTCACTTGCTTGTTTTCTTCATTTTTCTTGATACTATATCTGTCTATGCTTCATAAAGGACCTCCTGTTACTGACTAGTAATTAAGATGAGAGACTATATAGCTTAAGATGTTAGGGTGGATGTTATAGCACAAATTCCTCAACATGCTTGTTGTATCTTGAAAGTTATATAACCCTTGTTGATCTCTATACCACTTGCACCTAATCAAAATTAGTTTCTGCATCTAAGGTGCGAGATTGGTGCGATCACCATGCTTTTTAATTGTGCAGCGGAACCTGATGCATTGCTGCATTGGTTGAGGCACGATGATCATGTGTCTCCATGGATATAATTCCAATGTAGATTTGACGATAACAGTAACTTCCGATAGGCTTTTTTTTTTTTTGTGCTGGTCTGAATGAGGATTTTGTATAGCTCTTGAAAGAGGAGCCATTATAACTTCTTAGATTACAGTGGTTTGCCGTATCCAATGGCAGATCTGAAAGCAGAGATCCTCAGAATTCAGATAAGTTATTAAATCTGACCTCTGAATTTGTGAAATTCTTACACTCCTTCCTCTCAGTTGATCCTAGTAGAGGGTATTGAACCGATCTAGCGACCACCCATCATTAGACCTTCACCTAGGCCTTCGTCTGGCATCATTGGACCTTATCATCAACAACCCTTGTTGTGCTACCTTTGCCCTAATCGGACTCTTGTATCACGATCCGCCCCATCATCACCCAAGATCAGATTGATGTGAGCTGCATGGGTACATCATCTGGACAAGTGTATATTTAGAGTGGGGTTTTATACTTTAGTCCATTAATTAAAGCCGTGTGCCATATAATTTGACTTGAAAAATTTATATTATTTAGTTTTATCCTCATGTTTGAAAAGTCCTAAATATTTGTAATTAAAATTTATAATGCACGTGTATATATCTATATCTAAATCTATATATTAAATATTATGTCTGCTCTAAAAAATAATAAATTTTAAAATTTTTAATCAAGCATGAACTGTTTAATTGAGCATGATCACGAGCATGTTATTTGATTTGTACGTGGGAAGCATTTGAAATGGATTTTAAATCTTGCTTTGAATCTATATGTATGGATATTTGATAGAATTATGGTTACCATATGCCGTGGAAACTAATTTCGAAATGGATTTGATGAGTATTTTCTACTCTACTTATTATTCAAGTCCACCAAAGGGATTGATCATTGGCTACATATCCAGAAACTAGTTTCTTTTAGGCCTAGCCGTTAATAAAGCTAGTTTCTTTTAAACCTAGCCAGTGGAGCTGATTGTGGCCATATGAATAACTACTAGCTCTTTTGAAGCTTTGCGAGTCAAGACTAATTCGCTGGAATATGCTGATGGATGACATATCCTACACTCAAGGGCAGGTCTCTTTCAGGTCTTGTCATGGTGCTAATTGTAGATATAGTCGATAAGATTGTTAGAGGGAAAAGGTTGTAAATGCTTTTAAAATTTCATAAAAAAAGAGTTGAAACTATTATGGCTTACTGGACTTAAAATTTGATAGTTGAAACTATTATGGCTTACTGGACTTAAAATTTGATAGTTGAAACTATTTGAACATTGTAATAAATATATATGTTTGATCCAACTAGCTATGCAAATGTTACTTACTGGACTATTAGCTCATGTTATCTTTTTACTAGATACCTAAGAGAAGCTCCGATGGGTTATGGGTTGAGGGTTAAAGTATTATGGCTTAGCCAGTTGTCCCTCAATGAGTAAATTTGTATCAATTTTTTTTGTGTTATTACGGAGGAAAAGAGTCCTTTTGGAGTGGCCTTATTCAAGTCTCTGAAATCAATTAATACTCGGAGCTTTTCATTCTTCTTAATTACTAGCCCTATATTTGCCAACAATTCCACATACCAGGCTAGTTTTATAAACTTAACCTTGAACAATCTTTTGACGTTCTCTTTTACCTTTAGGGTCACGTTAGACAGGGAGGCAGGGAGCCTACGGAGACTGGCACGGCCGGATGAAACGGAAGGCCGCTGTGGGACTCCCACCAAGGGTGCTCGAGGACCGCACTAGGGCCGCCTCTTGCCACAGCAAAGGTGAGGGGTTTGGAATAGGCACATGAAATGTTGACCTGTCCCCCACGATGGGTAGGCCGCACATGCAACTAACGGATCGCAGCGGGACCCAATAGGGGTTCTCCAAACAAGAGTGAAGGTGTAACAAATCAGGATCTCATCCAAAATGGCTCGTCGGAAGGTATTATTTGGGTTTACCCAAGATCTACCCAGCAAATAACCGATGTGGAACTAAACACACGCCTGCACGGGTCCTCACATACTTCCCCGGTTCAAGCCCTGACGTCTTCGTCAGGCTAAGAGTTCAAATCCATTCAAATCTAATCACAAACACCACGATCGGTCCGTGGTCAACCCCAATGAATCTGTGCTGCAGTATCTCCTAGTCCACATAAGTTATGGGCCGGATCCACTCTGATACCATTTGTAACAACTCAGGATCTCATCCAAAATGGCTAGCCGGAAGGTATTATTTGGGTTCCTTGATACTGTATAAGTACCCAAGATCTACCCAGCAAATAACCGATGTGGGACTAAACACACGCCCGCACGGGTCCTCACAGAAGGGATGCACCTCGCGATGGTTGGCTGCAGCAAGTCAAGGAGCCCGCCGCTGGCTGCGTATCCGAGACTGCTCACGCGTCGGTACGATCACAGTCTTTGGCAACTTGAAAGGTTTGAGCCTTTCCTTGATTGGTAATATGTGTTCCATCAAATTTTGGTCATGTTCAGGCATCTTCGTGCATTTCCAAGCAGGGTTACTATCTTCCTGGTCTTCTGGGCTCAATGGTTCGCTTACAATTGTTGGCCTTTGTTGAGACGTAGTTCCCAGATTAACTTCAAACACAGGATCCTGTACCTTAGCTTTGGTATCTTCCTTGCTCGGTTTATTCCTTTAGCCACTACTCAGCTTATCCTACCTGATGTTCCATATATCCAATCTATCAGGCATTTAGGAGTACATGTGTCAGGTTGTCCCTTAGATTATTTGCTCTATTCCTCTGATGGAACTCAAAGATATCGAAGCTTCGGCTTCTAAGTTATTAGCTTTTTCTGTCCGTCAATTCTAGGTACTTGGTTCTTGCACGAATATTTCCTTGTTTCAATCTAGCTGGGACTAGAACATGTCAATCCTCAGCCGATGTTATTGGCTAGGATGTGGTGTAAATAATATCCCTCATATCCTATCGGTCATTGATAAGAGAGATAATGTGATGTATCGAACACCACATCTGTATTTTATTGGATGCCAATGGCAAAGGTATCTCAAATAAATACATCATTTGGAATTCTTGCAGTCTCTAGAGGTTTGTTTATCTCTAATTACAACAACAACCAAAACATCCCTTTTTTCAAAAAGTGGCCAAATTTCTCTACTAGACAATTCACTCCCTTGATTAGATCACTTCCCGAAACATTGCAATAAACTAGAATTCTTCTATGATCGGCTTAGTACAGTATAGAAGTCTTTATAAAGCCTTCTACTTTTATTGGCTCCAATAGCTTCCGTCCACCGAAGTCTCCTCTGTTTCTAGTAGACAACCTTGCCTCCTTTTGTGCCAAGATGAGTTAGGATCTCATTGCACTTCAAGCTATTGCTTGTCAGAGATAAAAGAACTTGAGCATTTTGGGTTTTTACGATCTGAGGACCCTCAGGTATTGATTCGAGATTCTTTCGGTCTCCATATGCTTCATCTTATTTTTAAATATAATGTATCCGAACCTTTTTCCTATATTTTTCCTTGTCATCCCAAGGATACTTTTCTATATGGGAAGCCCAATAATAAGGTTCACTCTGGAAGCACCCAACTATCATCGGCCCAGGCTAACCTAATGTGACCTTAGAAACCATTGGTCGGACCATATTTTCCAGCAAAAATCATCTATCTAGGAAAGAATGGTCTCTTGGACAATTGGAACTTTTTCAAGTTTCGTCCTATAGCTAAGCAATCCCTTATCAATGTCACTCTATGTTTTTGGTCTCCCTCGACCGACACTATTTATTAAAACCATGAGATGACAGATTCTAGTTTGTTAGACTTAGTGATTCTTCTCAATCTCAAATTCACTAGCGAAATATTCAATCCCAATGCTCAAGTCGAAGTTCCCAACAACGATTTTGGCCCAAACCCGAGTAAGAAGGCCAGTCACAAGGCTTATGTGAAAGCCTTCTGCCAATAGACTAGATCGGTTTCGCATCAAGAATACATTGCCTTTTTCTTGGTTTGAATATGCACAGGAGCGGCCCAATGTATTTGGGGGCCTAAGGCCGTTTTGTCTTTGAGGCCTTTCCTACAATGAGCCGGCCTAAGACGAACTCATAGAAGGGCCTTTTTCTTTTCCATTTTGTCTTTGAGGCCTTTTCTGCGGTGGGCTTTTTTGGGCCGGGGCTTAGGAGACCGCCTAAGTCGCCTAAGGATTGGGCCGGCCCTGGATATGCAAGTTCCTGTGCTCTCCATTAGTCAAGATTGTAAAGACATACCTTAGATTGGCCACTGTCCTGATCGATCACTCTAGCTGTCCTCATGTGTGCCTACTTTTATTAGTATTTAGGGAGTTTAATTTGGAAAGTTGGAGATTTGGAGGTCCTTTGTGGAGCTTCTAGCTCTAGCTTTACTCCTATTTTTCAGAGATCTGACCACCTCTGACTGGAATCTCCAAGGTTACTCCCATCAGTCTGCAGTACGCTCGCTTAGAAGGCCTTTTCCCTACTTTTGCAGAGTATTTCAAAAGATTTTATGAAGATCAAGCCCTTTGGGGGCATATCTCTCTACTTCGAATGGCCGAACTACTACCCTGGCCTTAACACTAGCCAAATATTGGAAGATCGAATGATCGTCAACGCCCTGTAGATAAAGATTATGAGTTAGGATGACAAGATGTGATTGGTTATTGGCAAGATAATGACTAATACCTCATGGCCAGCAGCCTAAATGCTGAGAAGCTATGCTTCTGTACATGGTGTGGAATATGAATTGACAAACGTCTTCGATCCTTTGGGATATGAATTACACACATAATTTAATGCAAACAATAATGGATTAAACTAAATAGAAATTAATATCCTGCAAGAAGAAATAGATAGGAAATAACCAAAATGCATGTCCTTGGACATGAATAATGATTTAGAAGTATAATAGCAATGAAATATGATAGGAACGCTTTTGGTAGCAGTCATGTTTCATAAGTTATATATTTTAACTTAATAAAAACATATGAAAAATGCTTATCTCCCAAAAATATTTCCTGAGTTCCGAAACGCATTCGTCAACTCATGATTTATTTTCTTAGAGGCAAAGTTAGTATTTTGGCCTCTAATAAACTACCGATTCGTGGGGTTTGGGCACTAAAGGCCGGGTTTATACCCATTCCGGAGAGACAGAGACGCATCAAACAGTTAGCCTACTGAGCTTTTGAAACAGGGCAACTACTTAGTTATTAAAGATTACAGATAGCTTCTCTTCTGTTTCCCACTTCACCCTCTTAATCCAATCTCACAGTTACAGTCGCAGGACAACCGTGTAAAGCTACTGACATCGAGAAACGGCGAACACCAAACCAAACGACGAACGAGAATGGGATGCCATTCAGAAGACGGAGACGCCACGCCCGATCACCGGAGCCATCTCCGGAGATCAGTGGTCGACGAGGGCGAGACCTCGCCGGCGATACTCTCCGTGCAGCTCGACGACTGCTCCACCCCGAACTGTCCGTTCGCGCTCTTAAAGCTCGGGCTCCTAAGGCTCTGAGAATATCCGCCACCGCCGCCACCAATGTACGTCTCCGGCACCGGAAACGAGAGCCGCTTCTTCGCCGAGCCACTCCGCTGTTCCCTCTCCGGCGTCGACGGCCTCTGCCTCGGCGCGCTCTGCGACCTCGACCTGGCCTTCGCCGACTCCGTCGCTGCCATGTAGTTCGGCACCGCCGCCTGCTGCTGGTGGCGCTGCCCCCCGCCTCCACTGTAGTAATAGTAACCGGATCCGGTCGGGGTGTGAACGGAGGCCGAGCTCCTCTCTTCCCTGCCACAGCGAGGGCTCGCCGAGCGGACCTGAAGACTCCTAGCAGCACTCGAGGGGGAGGGCGTCGCAGGGGAGTGGAGGTGGTTGGACGACCGGTGGTGAGGAGACGCCGGTGGTTGATGCCTCCTAACATTTGTAGGCGTGGAATAGGAGAATGGCCGAGCAGTGTCGATCTCTAGAGTCTTGATGGGGTCTCTGTCCACGGAGGCTCGTCCTCTTCTGCTATTTCTATTATCACATGAAGTCCTCGAAGCCATCCAGCGGTCAAGCCACCTTGGCGGCCGCTGCTCTCCGTCCGATATCGCCGTATCCTCTTGCAGTTCTTCTCCACAGGGGAGGGATGAGGCGGTCTTACCATCAGACCTCCAAAGCTTTTCCAACAGTAAAAGTGTAAAACACGAGTAACTTTCTTTCAGAAAAGCTAGAGAAAAGAACAAAGGGAAGTAAAATAAAGAAAAAAAAAAGAAGAAACATACCTGCTGAGAAAAAGCATACGAGAGAGCTCTCTCTCTTTTCATAGCAGCCTCCTTCCTGCTCCGCAACATGGACTGGATCTCTTCAATAGTACGTGGATGGTCGTCCCAATCGTCTGCATAGCTACTCCCATCCCTCGATTGCTGAAGAGATATATAACAAACAAGAAACTTAGTTTGGCCAAGGATTTTGCTTGGTTTGGAGTTGGCTTTAAGGTACTACCACGGATCGCCGGTCGGAGAGGTCGTGGAGGTAGCGAGAGTCCCAGATGGAGGTGTCGCAGCTGAAGGTGGCGGACTTGTTGCTGCTGCGGCTGGTGCCCTCCCGGGCGAGCCTGGCCCGCTGGTCCCGCACCCTCTCCTGCACGCGCACCAGCGCCTGCATGCACCGCAGCGTCATGTTCGCCTGCCTCCTCACGTTGTGCCCTCTCACCAGCGCCTGCAACTTCACCAGCCCCCTCAACGCCTTCAAAGCCCTCCTCGCCTTCACAGAATCCAACCATTTAACCACACCCATTCATCTCTGCTCTCTACTATACCTCAAAGAGAAAAAGAAGAAAGAATGAACACATATAGCTAGAATATCATGCACCAAGTATCCTCGGAAAGCCGTTTGGATGACGATGGCGGCGTAGCGCTCTTTGACAAAGCTGGCAGAAGGCCTAGTTAGCCGGACCACCTCTGCTGCAGCCTGTGCCGTCGCGACGGCCGCCTCCGCGGTAGCTGCAGTCGCCACCGCCACCGCTATTGCATGCCTCTGCTCCGCGCTGGCGTTTGCCGCTGATGATGCCGTCACCGACCTCACCTCCGCTTCCTGCTGCGTCTGCTGCTGTTCCTGGCTTGAAGCCTTCAGAAATATCCATCTCCTCTTCTCCCTCTTCTGCCGCCACCCAAATAGATTCATAGTATAGCAAGTGGTAAAAAGAAGAAAGACTAGTTTGGAGAAGAAAAGGGGGAAGAAGAGGAAATGCGTTGTGGGAGCGACCTTATCCTCGTCGTGGTCTGGGTCCTCGCGAGGTCTGGAGGGCTTCTTTGGGGAGTCTTTGGAGGGGGATCTGAAGGCTCTTTTGACCGCCGTCAACCACGAGCTCCCACCTTTCTTTCCCATGAAGTAGCCGGCATTTACACCGTTACCCAACGGTGAAGCCCAAAAGGTAAAGAGTAACCCGGCGGAAGGGAAGCGGCGCAAAGCTTAGTGCGAGCTTCGTTCCGATAAAGAGAGCCGGGGTGGAGGGAGCGCGTACGGCAACCGCATGCCTGCGCCTTACTGGCGTTTAGTAGGATAGTAGTAGTAGGACTTTTTCTAGCTTGACCCCAATCGAACTATCCTCAACCGCACCAAGTTTATCCATGCAGGGGCCCACGAGGGTGAAAGTTTGGGTGAGAGAGTAGGATTCTTAAGGGGACGAAGTCTGCAATTTTATCTATCTTCAGTACCAACCGGTCAGGAGCACCGGAGTGCGTTTTTCACAAGAATTAATTTAAAAATAATGTTCGTGTCCGGGAAAGGCTGCGAAAGTTAAAGGTCGCGCGAAAAGCAAAGCAGGAAGTATGATTAAATGTGGAGAGAGAGAGAGAGAGACAGAGAGAGGTGGAGAGATAGAGATCTCGAGGCCGACGAAGGGAGAGTTGGCAACCATCCGTGAGTTGGCCGCACGTGCCGACCCAGAAACCCTAAGTCTTTTCCAAGGTGAATGTACCGCACACCTCATAATTCATGGTTGCATGGACCTACCCACGTATAAGGTGCGGCAGATGGGACTGTCGGCGGCCAATGTGCTAAGACTCTGGTTAGACCAACATTTTGAACACTGTGGTTTGTCAATCGCTCAACCTAATATTCTTGTTTTACATGCAATCGTACATTTAATTTAATTTGTACATAGTTATACAAATCTTTTCATTCAACTGTGGTCGCTTCATTAAAGGAAGTTTGGAGAACTGAAAAAATAAAAAAATGATGCAATATATGACTTGCTATTATTGATGGGCATGTGATGGGGCCACACCTAGCTACTTACCACATCTTGGTGCATTTCTTTTACATGTAAAAGATGTAGTGCGGCTTTCTGCCACCCACTTGAAAATAAAGAAGAAGAACATGCAAGCGTATGGACCAATCTGTTTGGCTTCTGCCACTGCGCAGGAGGGGACACCAGCTCTCTGTTTGTAAGGATTTGGCTGCATGCGCGCCTCCGAGCTCGAGAGAAGGCCGCAAACGGACGGGTTGCATTCAAAGGCGCGAGGCGACCGTTTTCTGCCTTCCGTTCTCGGAAGGAGGAAAGCGGACATGGGCTTCCCGGTTCCCCAGAGGCATTGGGTTGGGGGTCAAGATGTCAGGGTCAAATCAAATCTTGTGACCGTTGTGGGACGCCGTAAGCGTTGGCGCCGTGCGCCCAGCACCAGCAGGGACTGGCGTCGTCCGCCATCCTTTGCGCTGCGCGCGGTCTGCGCCCCCCACCCCCCCTGCTGAGGTGATCCATGGCCGTCCTGGTGCTGCCATGGAACTGCTTGTGGGCTCGACGGATGACGGAGCCTGCAAGTTATTGGCTCAACTAATTCGTCTGGAACAGCTCGTTCCACATGAAGAAGGGCCCTCGGAAGACTTATCTTATTGGCTGACCTACAAGTTATGCTGTTGTTGGGGTCAATATAAGTCTTATTTTATGATATCCAGGAATAATGGATAGCTCAGGAACTGCCACTGCATTGCTGCTGATGATCGTTATTTATATTTTTAGTGTTTCCAAACGAAAGTTATTATGTTGAGGCTATTTAAATGCATCATTTTATGCCGCGATATCATTATAGAGTCACTATAAAAATTTATTATTTTAATAAGAAATAGTTTCAAATCGCATAAAAAGGAGCAAATGATGATGATACTAATTGTTATTATTGTTTCTCTTTTGACAGCGGTGGGATGGGGGCGTTGGGTTGTTTATGGCGAAATAAGGGTATTATTGGAACCTTACTTTGAGTCCCTGTCTGCTGACGTCCAACTGTCCAAGATACCAACCTGCCTGGCCGATAGAAAAATGTAGATACTTCCCTTCCATCACGTAACCTCTTCCAAATCATAAATTTTAATTCATCTAAACAGGATGGGAAGTCTGCAACTATCATTTTATGCCGCTATTGGCAGGAAGGATAACAAAATAAGAAGGGCAAAATGAAAAAAAAAAAATAAAAATACATAATATTTATATAGTTTGGTCTATTGTTCTATACTTATGGACAAAGATGATGCAAAGGATTCACTATAAAATATTGTAATTACGAAGTATAAGATTTTCTTTTTTAAACCCCAGCCCTCGATGCACTCAGTCTATAAGTCAATTTAGACTCAAACCGGCATTCTAAATTATTTTGGACTCGAACAGGTGTCCTAAGTCAAATTATACTTCATGAAAAAAATAGTAGGCAACTCGACCTAGGTTCACACCGACCTTTTTAACCTCGGAAATGAAAATAAACCAACGAGAATGATTTCGGCCCCGATTGAAGAGTCGATCAGCTGAGGAACCACCAGTTGAGGAGCCATCAGCCGAGGAGCCAATCAGCAGAGAAAAATAATCAGCAGGTGTCGACAAGGATTGACAGTTCTAACAACCGATAGTCCTAGCCGTTTGCAGTCGTGGCAGCAACACATCCCCCACCCGATCAGCATTGCACGCCACCCATGTGGACTGACTCCCATGCCGCGATTGTATTGCTGGCCGTTACTTAGCCATCAATAGGAGTTCCACATCAATAGTCTAAGTTATTGAATGTAATCTACTATCTCTAAAGTGGCTTTGCATAAAAAATCATACGATTTATAGACCCTTGGCTTACGTATCGAGTACTCAAAAAATATATACTACTTGTGTGGTTTAAATTGTCAAAATTTTGACCACCTGATGCAAAGCTAAGTATAAGGCCCGGCCCGAGAACCTTGCTTTTGATCTCGACTGATAGTTCATTACATCCAAACCGCTCGAATCATCAATGTGAAACCTCCATAGTCCAATCTAAACTTAACAAATTCTACGTGAAGATTCATTCGAGTGTTGCTAAGTCCAACTCTCTCTCTTTCTTTATATATATGTATGTACATAGGTATTGTTGTGGCTCAAATCTGGCATGAGGGTGACCACGTCGGAGGAGTCGGAAGAGCCGTCAGTGTGTGGAGAAAAAGGATAAGAGCCACCTTCTATGGTCGGCAGTGTATCTACACAAAGCCTCACCGGTATTTCCGGTGAGGACCCTCCGACGATCAAGTTAGTGTGGAACTCAGTTGGTCTAGCCAAAAGTCCCTTAAGTATTATCTAATGAGGCTATTTATAGTCTCTGTAGAAAGGCCCAGGTGGCGAAGGTATTGCCTGTCCTCATTATGAAATGGAATGGCTCTAAGTTGGATGGCGTGCAGCTCGAGCTTGCTGGTGGCGCCATCCATTCTTGGGAATGGTAAAGTGTTGACAGTCGTAGCAGGGTATGGTCGGAGTAGCACGGTGTTGTCCTTGGCTGTTGTAGGCCTGTAAGCAAAAGCATGGCGTGGGGGCGTCGTTACGTAGGGCCACGTAAGAGGGCGTAGGCATGTATGTGGGTACGGCCGTTAGCAGGGCCGAGCTCGTTGAGAAGTCGCATCATACATTTGGTAAGGATGACCTGACGGGTGCTGAGGTTAGCCTAGCATCTCGAGCTCCGAAGTGTGCTCGGCAGAGTGCCCCGAGCTCAAGGGTCGGGGCATATCATTGGAGAGGGCGCCCCGAGCTCGATCAGGGCGAGTCGGCGAATACAGGAGACGCCCCGAACTTGGTCAGGCGAGTCGAAGAATATCCGAGGTCGAAAGAGCTTTCGAATGAGTCCAAGGTCGGACTGGTTCTGGGCCGGACCGTAGTTCTGTCCAGCTGACGTTGGAATCTATTGGGCCGAAATTGGGTGGCCCTTTTGTTGTGGGCATGACAGTATATTTCGCCCCCCATTAGGTATGTACATAAAAATGTACATATATATTTATGTAGATATATATGTATATATGCATGCATGCATGTATATCTTATATTCTATAGTGAAAAGGGTTGGTGGGTTAGGAAGGAGGGGGGGTTGGAGTATTTACAATGTCAAGAGATTTGAGGTTAAAATGTGAGGAGTGAAATGATTGGAAGGCATAGGGTTGTCATGGATAAGAATGGATAAATGGTTGAGATTTGTCTTTCTAAAGGGTTATCTCGGCTAAATAGTGGGAAATATAGGACAGGGTGTAAAGAATATGATGGGTAGTATTATGGGGGAGAGAATAGCGGGAATGACAAAAGTTTAGTTAATAGAACTACATTGATGGTAAAGAATAAACTGTCACTAGGAGAGGATATAAGAGACCTTAAAAAGCCAATATATATTGATTCAAATGGTCCGAAGGTATAGCCAGTACTTGAGTATAGAACCCTTTTGCTTCCTTGAAGCAAGAGAGGCTAATTTAAGTGTAGATTTTTAGTGTAGAGGGAACAGTTATAGAATGATTGGGATAGATTTGACCATGGTTAAAGGTAATTAATACTTGTCAATATGATCTAAGATATGAAATTGTCGAGAGTTTCAAAGCCTCATAAAACTCAACTAGCATTAGGATAATCAAATATATCTTTTACATTCACCCTACAAGTTATTGGAAAGCTCTGTCAATTTCAACACCAGAGGTAAGATCACATAGATGAACCTTCATAGTGGCAAGCCTTAAAGTCATTGCAAAGCTCTCTTTTCTTCTTCCTTTTTTTTCCCCCCTTCTCTCTGAGATCGGGAGGGACTCTAAGCACCAGCCACCCTCCAAGGAAATTTTCTACCTTGTACCCCAACTACCTTATATAAGCTAGCGCCCGAAATTCCAAGTAGATTTATGCCACTTTTTATCAGGGAAATCTAGGGCATTTTTTTTATTAGTACAAAGTGAGGGTATGTACCACTTGAAATCAAACTATAACATCTTTCTCAAATGGCAAGAGGAAATATATCCAAGCAAGCATTTGATGATAGGTTATTGAAAAATTGATAAAATTTTTGAGTTAGGTTTTGGTGGTTTAAATATTAGTTTGATTTTGTCTTTATTAGAATTTAACTAGGTTACCCTGCAACTACTATTTCTATTGAGACTAGGACTAGATTTAACTTTTAAGAGAAGACCTTCCTTTCTTACTCTAAAGTTATCTTAGTTAGTTGAGAAGGTAATCGAAGATGCAACATGACTCTACAAATAGCATTAACCATAATGAAATTTTGAGGCAAGTTTATTAGGATTTCTTACAGTACTAATGGCACATAAAGTTTCATCAAAAAACAGAAAAAAAAAAAAAAACATGTATAGATATGGCTTAATTTGAAAATTAAAGTATCCATGTTAATAATTATCTAATTGGTTATGGGTGCCTTACTTAATTTATCATTAATAGCTTCTAAATTTTTTATTTAAACTTCATGATTGGCTAGAAAAGAAGAAATGCCTACCAAAATCGTCTTCCGCAAAGTTCAGTCTAATGATAGTCAAAGGGCCATATGAAAAACAAACGCATAATTGTTAATTGACCCAACCTGATTATCCACTCCAAATGATATATAATTAGGCAATCAGGTCGTCTTGTTAAGTCAAAGGGCCACACATGAAAAAGTTACGAAGATTGTTTTGTGGAACACAACCATTTCAAATGCAGCAACACTTGTTCATGATGGATTTTTAGTACTGCTTCAGATTACGGACAACTAAAATGTAAAGGTGAACACAAGCTAAGCAAAGCCAAAGTACTAAGCAATTCAAGCTCACTCGCCAGTCGCCACATGAGATGGGCATCTGATCTCAACTTCTCGAGTTGAGTTTCAAAACAGATGCTCAACTTAAGTGAGCTGAGCTTAAATTTCTACTTGTCTTGACAAATCCGATATTAAGGTTTGCCTTGTTTGTGATCTGAGATTTAAATTACGTTTTCTTGTTTTCGAATGGAATATCCTCCACCAAACAGTCATGCTAAAGCTATTCATGAACAGCTTCGTTTTATTAGCAACTCTATTAAACGATGGTACAAGTCCTATATTTCTCGAGAACTTATAGAAAAATAATATTGTCTTAGTTTGCTAAGTAAATATCAATGGTAGTGCTCTTTGTGGTTGCAAAGTAAGAAGGAATAAAGATTCCTTCAAATCAGATAGCACCTTTTGTCAGCCACACACTCTTTTAAGCATTAAGTCTAATCACTTTTGCAGAAGGATACACAGTTGTTTCTGAACAATTACTTTCATCTTCCTAATCCATTTAGCCAGCTTGATTCAGAAATAAGTTATTTCTCTAAAATTATGAAACAGATTAATCCTCTTTTCTCTCCCTCCAACCTGTTCCATTTACTCCTATCAATCAGTGTTCTTATCCTCAAATAAATAAACCACAAGGAGCTGAGTTTACAAAGCCAATGGCTCCAAACTTCTTGTTTCTTTTGTCACTTCCCCTGCCGGAACTCATCCTGTTTTAATAGCGTTAAGCTTACCTACCTGGAACGTAACTATAAGAATTTGACCCCCTAAAGAGACATAGCAAGCAATTTTTTACATTAAGTAACAGAGAATACAAACCATCGCATGCTCTAAAAAAGAGAGTCATCGGCTCATTCACATTCTCCATTATTATATTCCTTTCCCAAAACCTGACAAAATTCAAAAAAAAAAGGTATAAAAAAAAGAAGGAAAAAATCAGTAGCAGATGGGGCAGAGCACCAAACCGTTCTCATTACACTCAGTACATCTCACAACCTTCCCCTTCCCAGGGTTCCCTCCACCACCCTGCACCCCTTCCTTCTCCTCCTCCTCCTTCTCCGCCGCCGCCACCGCCACCACCACCACCTTCCGGCTTCCGCGGCACTGGAAGCACGGTAGAAACCTCACCCCGCCGCATCCGTCGCAGACCCCGCCGCGAGGCGCCATCGGCAGCCCCGCCAGCAAACCCGCCAGCCCGCCTTCCTCATGGATTCTCAGCACCGCCTCCGCCCCGCCGATGTCCCTCCCCTTCACAAACAGCCTCGGCACCGCCGGCCCCTGAACTCCACACCCCTTCATCAGCTCCCGGAGCTCCTCCCGGAATCCCATGTCCATCGACACGTCCCGCTCCCGGACCCACACCCCGAGCTCCTCCACAGCCGCACGCACCGCGTTGCAGTCCTCAAACGTCTTCCGCACCCCGCGCAGCGTCGTCGTGTACAGCACCGCCACCTGCGCCCCGCCTGGCGGGCACCTCTTCTCGAACATCTCCAGCGAGTACCTCACCGGCCGCTGGCCGGCGTTGAGCGGCCGGAGGACGTTTCCCTTCCGCTGTGGATCGGAGAAAGGGAGGGACCGGTGGGAGTTCTCCTTGCACGGACTTGGGGAGGGGGGGAGGGGGGGCTTGGTGGGTGTGGTGGGGTCGAGGCCGGCCATGAGCTCCCAGGAGTTGATGACCTCAGGCTCGGAGCGGGGGATGGGGAGGAAGCGGCGGGTGAAGGAGGGGGGAGACGGCGGTGGAGGAGGTGGTGGTGGTGGTGGTGGTGGAGGGGTTTGGGGAGGAGGTTGGTCGAGGGTGGTGAGGTGGCCGTAGGTGGTGGAGGTGAGGGAGACGATGTGGTGGCCGATGGTAGGGCCGCCGACGATGCGGTCCTCGTCTTCGAGGAAGGTGGAGGAGACGCAACCCATGGCTGGCTAAGTGGCTAGCTTTCTATGTATCTTGCAATGGAGGCAGCATGGAGAGGAGGAGGTGGGAGGGAAGGGAGATTTCAAAGTTTCAAATAGGCTGGACCGCTGTGTATTTTGTCCGGTTGTTTTAAAGAAGGGAGCATACGGTAGTATTGGACGCTTCAAGGGGAGAAATTTAAGCGGCGCGTTTGGACGGGGGCGTGACTCACGAAGTAAGGGAAAGGTGGTCATTTGGCCACTTGGCGTACGGAGATGGTCTCTTCCTAGTTGGGTTCATTTGGTTTTATGCAGTGGAACAGTGTTCGCGGCAGGGAAATTCAAAATAATCTGGACAAGTTTGGAGTTTGAACTTTGTTTCAAGCTGATGAAGGGACTAGATTGCTGGCTCTTGAGTTTGTCTCGTTGGATTGAATAACTGGCGTTAGAAATACCGGCATAGGGAAATTTCTGTAGCTTTAAACTTAATAAATTATATGAGGGCTTACTGTTGTTGGAGAAAAGCTACGAGCTGCTTTAGAGGGTTTATCCTATGCAAGGAGGGTTCTCGTTGCCGATTGGGTTGGGTGCATCTTGAGGAGGACTCTTCTGTAGTGATTGACTGGATTCAGGATGTGGACATGTATGGTGACGGTCACTCCCTCATCCTAGAGACTCGGAGACTGACTTAGGAGATGGGTGATTTTCAGGCTGCACATGTATACCGGGAGATGAACAGAGGAGTTGATTGGGTCGTCTCCTAGATTGCCCAGCACTCCGAAGAGCTACATTGGACATCTGTAGTTGATAGTTGCACTTCTTTGTTCTATTTATTTTTTTTTGATTTGGCTAGATGTACTCAAGTTAGAGTTATATGAATTGACGTTTTAACCCAAAAAAAAAACCTTAATAACTAATTATTGTTATTTTTAGTAAATGGCACTCTAAAAGTTAGAAGATGATTGCTGCGGTGTTTCTTTTTTTTAAAAAAAATAGATTTATCATAGCCATCCATTTCAGATGGCTAAACGCCACCCTCGTGACTTGTTCCGCGTCCCATCTCCAATGACTCCTCACAACCCACCCTTCTGTCGACTCCTCCCATTCCGCACCACTCTACTATTGAGAATTATTGCTCGTCCTACTTGTGCTAAGATTTTATCCTTAGTTTTGTTTTACTTAATTATTTATTCTATAATAGTTATCTTTATTCTTTAGTGATTATCAAGACTTATCTTTTACGAGACGTTGGTTTGCAATTTGAGCAGGAATCAAATCTTATCTTTAACGGTCTTATCAAGTATGAAACTATATTTAAAGAGATCTTTGGTGTGCAGCGTGAGAAAAGAGAGAGAGTGAGAGTTGTCCTTCTCGATGATGATTGAAAAGAAGTCTTTTTGTATGGCTCATTTTTTAATAAAATATTTTTTTCTCTCTTCTAATTATTTTTCTTGTAGTGTCGCTTTTCTATTTTTTGTTTAATATTTGTTCTAAATCTTGGGCCAATATGGTCGACCTACTCTGTGTAGCATCCGTTCTATATGGTATTAGAGCCATAAGCTTAGAGATCGGTTGTTCGATGTTTGTAGTTTGGCATGGGTAAAGAGTTTTCAATAATTTGTTGTATGGTGGTGCAAGCATGTGAATTCTTGTTTGGTGATTGAATGGTGAATCATCATATGTGAAGCTACTATCATCTCTAGCATTGGGATCAAAAAATTGAATAACACGAATTATGCGTATTGGAAGGTCTGGATCAAATCTTATTTGATCGGGAAGGTTTATGGAAGATTGTGAATGAGGTAGCATATTGGTCGATTGACATTCGGCAAACGAGATTCCTACTATGGTTGCCATGATCTACTCTAAGACGGTTAAGCCTATAAACAGAGCCCTTGCTCTGATACCAATTTGTTGGCCCAACTAGGCAACCCAAGAGAAGGGGGTGAATTGGGTTTATAAAATTTTGCAGAAATAAAATCAAATCCCCTCAAATAAAATTAATTAGATGCAACAAGTATAGCAAGTAATAATCATAAATATACAACTAAGTATGAAAAAATAAAGAGTGAATAGAAGAAAAATAATACGTAACGATTTATAGTGGTTCAGTCTTCTTGTGAGCCTACATCCACCCCTCGAACTCCTACTTGAGATTAATCCACTAGGCTTATCCAAAGCTTTACAAACCGCTTGTCTACCAGGTGCAAGCAACCTTTATATATCTACTCTCTCAAATACTTTTTTCTTTATCTAAAGTACAATCCTCCTAAGCAATCACTCTCTATCACACAAGCTCACTCTCTATCACACAAGCTAGCAAGAGCTTCACACTATCTTACAATACTTAATCAAAATAATAAGAATGAAAGCACTATACTCAATTTTTCAACAAGAAAAGATTTTCACTTGTAAGCACAATACTCTCTTGATTTCTCTTCAATCCTCTTTGGAACTCTCTTCCTTGTTACAATAAGAGGTATGAACCTCCTTTATAGGCATGAGAAGCCATTTTCTTGTTTGAAACAATTTGAAGCTTTGGAAATCCTTTTTTAACACATTTAATGTAGGCATATTTGGGTCAGATTTGGTTTTTTGTATTGCAGTACTTTTTGACAAATTAAAAGGTTGAATTTGATTTAGTGGCTCCATACAAAGTTGCAACCCTTTAATTTATCTTTCCAATTTATAAGAATCATTTCAAAAGGACACTTGGTTAAAATGTTACAGCTAAAAAACTAAACATATGTTAGCCTGAATTACAGCTATAGATAAATAGATTGCAGACCCTATTACTCATAGTTAACATTCAAATTTAAAAATATATTTAATATAAAAGTTGTAGCCCTTTAAGTTTTATTCCCAACCTGATATTAATCATTTTAAATTGACATTTGGTTGAAAAGTTACAGCTAAAAGAGTAAACATATGTCAGATTGAAGTACAGCTATGGATGGATAAATTGCAGACCCTATTACTCATAGTTAACGTTTAAATTTAAAAATATATTGAATATAAAAGTTTTAGATAAATAAGTTTTCTTTCCAGATCATCAAGACTTGTATTAATATTATATTTGAATAAAAATTATACCAAAAATACTAACATATGTTCAGAATTCTAGCATTTGCCTTCAAAAGAAATCTCAATTCCTAATTTCATTCATTTGCTATAATCATAATAATGAACTAAATTCATTTGTTTGTTATCATCAAAATCAAATAGGAAATCATTAAAACCATGGGATTAACACATTCATCATCAAATAAGTGGTAAACAAAAAGAAAACACTTATTATATTTAATATTTTAAGAAATAGAGTAGCCAAATCTGAGGATGATAGTGTTATTTGATGATTAACAAGCAATTATCTAGAGTATATTATAAGTTAAATTGATACTTCATTTATAAGTTCATTACTCTCAGTATATTTGTATGAATTGATATAGATACATGTCTTTGTTCATTTGAATGAATCTAACCTTGAGATGCAGCAAAGTGTAGATTGAGTCGACCCAAAGGATGATTGGGTCGACCCCGGCACATCAAGAAGTCATTTGGCACACTTCTGCAAAATTGGCACAGATGAATAGTGAGTTGGGTCGACCCAAGGTAAGCATGAGTCGACCCAAACTTCAAGAACCTCAAAACATGAAAGAAATATGTTCTCTGGATTTACTGAGAGGGTCGACCCAAACAGTGGTTGAGTCGACCCAAGCTTGAGTCGACCCAAACCCTGAGAGGGTCGACCCAAAGGCAAGACAAAAAGGCAGACAGAAAATGGTTCTCTGGAATTACTGAGAGGGTCGACCCAAGAAGAAGTTGAGTCGACCCAAGTGAACTTTGAGTCGACCCAAAGAATGGTTGGGTCGACCCATGGAAGGAAGGCTAAAATTTCAAGTTTCTGTGTTTTCTGAGAGGGTCGACCCAAGGAATGTTTGAGTCGACCCAAGTGAAAGTTGGGTCGACCCAAGGACAGGTTGAGCCGACCCAAACACAGGCTGAAGCATAACGGCTAGTTCTGCAGATGTATTTTTTGTCCTTCCCAAGGTCAGTAACGGCTAGTTTTTCAAATCTAACCATTGGGGCTTGTCCAAAGGATGTGGGAAGCTATTTAAGGGGCACTATTCATCAGATAGAACAACTTTTGAAAGAGATATCAAAGAGTACACAAGAAAACAAAAGTGCCCTAATCTTCTTCATTCAAGTGCTTCATTCAAGAATCAAAGAAAGGGGTTGAGCAGATTCAAAGAGTCATCAAGAGCTCCATCCTCCCTTGAAGAGTGAAGCATCCTTGACAAAGAAGAGCAAAGCCACTTCGAAGCGATAAATACTTTCTAACTCTTCTTTGTAGTTAATATTGTTTCATTTGCTCATTTAGGAGTTTGAATCCTTCTTTTGTTTGTCGAACTATTTGTAAAGGTTCGTTGGTGAACCCGTAAAACCAACAAAGGTTTTTGGTGAACCCGGAAAACCAAAGTATAAAGGTTCGTTGGTGAGCCCGCAAAACCAACAAAGGTTTTTGGTGAACCCAGAAAACCAAAGTGTATAGGTTCGTTGGTGAGCCCGCAAAACCAACAAAGATTTTTGGTGAACCCGAAAAACCAAGGTGTATAGGTTCGTTGGTGAGCCCGTAAAACCAACAAAGGTTTTTGGATTGTGAGCCCGGAAAACAATCCAACTGTAATCCGCGAGATTATAGTGAATTCCCAAGGGGTCGCTTGGGGAGTGGACGTAGGTGCTAAGGAGAGCACCGAACCACTATATATTGTTGTGTTTGTGTTGTGCTTGTGTTTACATTTATTCTTGCATTATCTTTCATCTTTGTTCTAGTTTAATTCATTCAAATAATCTAAGAAAGCAACCACCGCACTTAATTAAGAAAGCCTCTAAAACACCAAAATTGAGAAGAAACCAATTCACCCCCCCCCCTCTTGGATTGTCACCTTGGGCAACAAGTGGTATCAGAGCTAGGTGCTCTAATAGTGCTCATTGATCTAACAATCAAGAGTTAAAGATCATGACAACCCAAGTGGGATGCTCTATGAGTGAGGGGCAATCCACAAATAGACCACCTCTATTTAATGGCACAAACTACACTTATTGGAAAGCTAGAATGAGGATATTCATTCAAGCTTCAGACTATGAACTGTGGCAAATCATCACTAGAGGACCTCACACACCCACACTTAACATAGAGGGCACTATCATACCCAAACCAGAAATGGATTGGAATGAAAGTGATAGAAGACTAGCACAGTTAAATGCAAAAGCTATAAATATGCTTACTGCTCATTAGATGTTAATGAATTTAATAGAATATCTACTTGCACTACTGCCAAAGAAATTTGGGACAGACTTGAGGTCACACATGAAGGGACCAATCAAGTTAAGGAATCAAAGATAAACATATTAGTACACAAGTATGAATTGTTTTAAAATGGAACCTACCGAGTCCATAACTGATATGTTTACTCGTTTTACTGACATTATAAATGGGCTTAAGAGTTTAGGAAAGTCTTATTCTAACTCTGATTTGGTGCGAAAAATTCTCAGGTCTCTACCAAGGAATTGGGAGGCCAAGGTAACCGCTATTCAGGAAGCAAAGGACCTCAACACACTGCAGTTAGAGGAGCTTCTAGGATCACTCATGACCCATGAGTTGACAATGAGACAAAATTCAGAAGATGAGGTCAAGAGAAGAAAGCCCATTGCCCTAAAGACTACCACCCCTAAACAACTAACTGAATCGGAAGATTCAGATGATGATGAAGAAATTGATGAAGAAGGGATGGCTGTGCTTGGGAGAAAATTCAGAAAATTCATGAGAGGTAAGAATAGATTCCATAAAAAGAAACCCTTCTTTAAAGGTAACTCAAGCAAAGAAAAGGGTAAGGACAAAGAAAAGAAAAAAGAAACTCCCATTTGCTATGAGTGTAACAAACCCGGGCATTATAAGATAGATTGCCCAGATTTGAAGTGGATGGCAAGAAAGTTGAAAAAGAAGAATTTCATGGCTGAATGGAGTGAAAGTGAGGAATCAAGTTCGGAGGAGGAAGATCATCAAGAGACGGCCCAAATGTGTCATAATGGCCAATGATGATTGAGGTGTGTCTTGCAGCTGATAAAGTGGAAAAACGATGGTATCTAGATAGCGGCTGTTCAAGACACATGACCGGTGACGAAGATCAATTTGTCACCTTGGAATCAAAGAAGGGTGGAGTAGTAACCTATGGAGACAATGGTAAAGGGCATATCATTGGAAAGGGTAAATTTTCATTGCACATCTATTTTTGTAGAAAATGTCTTATTAGTTAAGGGTTTGAAACATAACTTTCTTAGCATAAGTCAATTTTTGTGATAAAGGGTTTAAAGTTACATTTGAAGCATCTGTATGCATAATCACTAATCCTAAAGATAATAGCATTGTACTTGTAGGACAAAGGCAAAGAAATATTTACTTAGTAGATCTTCATGAGTTAGGCAAGAAAAATGGTTTATGCTTAATTTCTAATGAAGAAAAGAAAAATGAAACTAGTTGGCTTTGGCATCGAAGATTAGGACATGCTAGTATGGAATTAATATCAAAACTAGTTAAGAAGGAATTAATAAAAGATTGTGCCAAAACTGAATCTTTGAAAAGGACAAAATATGTGGACCATGTTCATTGGAAAAATAAACTAGATCATCTTTCAAATCGAAGAATGTAGTATCAACAACTAGACCATTTGAACTCATACACATGGATTTATTTGGACCTACTAGAACTACAAGTCTAGGAGGGAAGAAGTATGGACTAGTCATTGTTGATGATTTTTCAAGGTATACATGGGTTTCATTTTTTGGCACATAAGAATGAAGCATTTTCAGAATTTTTGAAACTATATAATAATATCATAAATGAAAAGAAACTCACCTTAGTAGCAATTCGAAGTGGATCATGGTACGGAATTTTGAAATCAACACTTTGAAGAATTTTGCACTAAAAATGGAATATCACATCAATTTTCAGCACCTAGAACGCCTCAACAAAATGGGGTTGTTGAAAGGAAAAAACAGGACATTGGCAGAAATGGCACGCACAATGTTGTGTGAGTCAATCTTCCAAAGTACTTTTGGGCTGAAGCTATAAACACTGCTTGCCATATTCTAAATCGAGTTTTAATACGACCAATAACCAAGAAAACCGCTTATGAACTTTGGAAAAATAAGAAACCTACTGCAAATATTTTAAAGTATTTGGATGTAGATGTTTCATCTTAAACAATGGCAAGGAGGATCTAAGCAAATTTGATGCCAAGTCAGATGAAGGTATCTTTTTAGGATACTCCACATCTAGCAGGTCATACAGAGTATTCAATTAAAAGAACCTTAGTGGTGGGAAGAGTCAGTCAATATTATATTTGATGAGTCTGATAGTGAGTCTGCTAGGAAAGAAAATACTGTTGATGATGATACAGGAATTATCGACTTTGAAAAGTTGAAAATTGATGACGTGCCAAATCCAAGATAAGGGAGATGATTGCGTGCCACTACAACCCCAAGACGTGCCAAAAAGAATGGAGGTATGCACATGGAATCCTAAAGACTAATCATTGGTGATCCATCTCAAGGGGTAAGAACTCGATCATCTTTTAGAAATTTAAAATGATTATCTTGCTTTCGTTTCACAATTAGAACCTAAAGACTTATGGAGAGGCTGAAAAGATACTAACTGGAATAAATGCCATGCGAAGAAGAATTAAATCAATTCAAAAGAAGTAATAGTATGGACATTAACTGAAAGACCAAAGCATAATTCAGTAATTGGAACAAAATGGGTATTTAGAAATAAATTAGATGAAAATGGATTAGTTATAAGAAATAAGGCTAGACTTGTAGCTAAGGATACAATCAAGAAGAAAGAATAGATTTTGATGAGACATTTGCTTCCTGTAGCTAGATTAGAGGCTATTAGATTACTTCTAGCATTTGCAGTTTTCATGGATTTTCAAATTATATCAAATGGATGTGAACAGTGCATTCTTAAATGGTATTATGAGGAGGAGGTATATGTAGAACAACCTCCAGGCATTTGAAAATCATGAATTGCCAAATCATGTGTTTAAAATTACATAAGGCATTATATGGATTAAAGCAACACCTAGGGCTTGGTATGATCGACTAAGCAAATTTCTGCTTAATAACGATTTTTGTAGAGGAAATGTAGATAAAACTTTATTTCTCCAAAAGAAAGGACAAAAATCTATAGTGGACCAAATATATGTAGGATACATAATCTGTTGGTGCCCACCTCATGACTCTCACTCTGTGCAAAGAGTATTTTGCTGGAGTTTAATGGCTATGGAGAGAATTTGAAATGAGTTTGATGGGGAGAACTAAGCTTCTTTTAGGATTACAAATCAACCAAACCCAAAGAAGGTATTTTCTATTCATCAAATTTAAGTATACAAAGGTAAATACTGCGAAGAAGTTTGGGAATGAAAATCATTAGAGGGGAATTGGCACTCCATATGAATCCTACTAGTAAGCTAGACAAGATGAAAAAGGAAAGAGTGTTGATATTAAGCTCTATAGAGGACTAATTGGATCCTTGCTCTATCTTACTGCTAGTAGACCCGACATTGTATTTAGTGTAGGAATATGTGCTAGATACCAATCCGATCTAAGGAGTCACACTTAAGTGCTGTTAAGAGAATCCTTAGATATTTAAGAGGAACTACCAATATAGGATTATGGTACTCGAGAGACTCCTGTCTAGATTTGCTTGCATATCAGATGCTAATTTTGCCGGATGCAAATTAGATAGAAGAGCACAAGTGGCACATGTCAATCTTAGGAAATAACTTAGTATCATGGTTTAGTAAAAAGCAGAATTCAGTGGCACTGTCCACAGCTGAAGCTGAATATATAGCTGCTGGTAGTTGTTGTGCTCAAGTATTATGGCTTAAGAACAACTAGAGGACTATGGAGTTACTAGATAATATTCCTATTAAGTGTGATAATACTAGTGCCATCAATCTTACTAAAAATCCAGTTCAGCACTCTAAAGCCAAACACATAGAAATAAGGTACCACTTTATTAGGGATCATGTGCAAAATGGAAATGTATGTATTGAGCATATATGCACTGAAAAACAATTAGCCGACATATTTACAAAACCATTGAGTGAAGATAGATTCTGCATGCTAAGGAGGGAATTAGGCATATGTGATCCTTTTTATTGAAGAAATATAAAAGGGAGCTAGTAGTCTCATGATACATTCCTCTAACTTCAAAAATCCCATGAAACATGAGTCAAATTTGTTATCTATAGATTCCTTACTCATGTATCATTGTCCCATAAAGAGTTTATAAGGATTGGAAGCAAGGAAAACTTTTTAGAAGCAAAAAGGAAGAGAAAAGAAAAAGTCTGCACTTGGGTCGACCCAACCCAGAATAGGGTCGACCCAACGTTGAGTCGACCCAAGAAAAATCTTGAGTCGACCCAACGTCGGGACCCCACTGTTAAAAGGGGACCCGAGAGCATTCTAGGGCACTGTTTGCCCTTTGTCTTCTTCCGGAAAAACCTAAGTCCCACTCTCCAATCTCCACTAAAACTCCTCCAAACAGTAGATTTTCTTAAGATCTTGAAGAAATGGGACCCAAACGAGCCGTAGCCAAGAGATCCGGAAGAGTCACACGGATCCAACGGAGGAAAGGCAACCTACCGAGCCATCTACGGTGTCTCCACACGTGAGGCACGTGCGGAGGCCCCTCCTCCTCCTTCCCCCTCAGTGATACTTGCAAGATTTGCGGGGAGGCCGGTTACTACGGGGAGAAGGATCCATTCCGAGTTCTTCAATCAAGAAGGGTTTCGGTTGGGAATGGATCCAAAGGCAAGGTTGGGAGTATCTTTGCTCCCTAGATGTTGATCTACCCCGGATTGGTTCAGGAGTTCTATGCCTTCCTCAAAACTGGTATGGGAGGGCTTGTTTCGGAAGTTCGAGGGGTTCGAATTCGAGTTTCCGAGGAGAGCTTGAGTGAGCTACTTCATCTACCCTGCATAGGAGCCACTCCGGAAAAGCCAGAAAACAAAATGAGAGCTCTACAGTTGATCATGGAAAATGAGAACTTCGACTTTTCCACGAAGGTAATAGCTAGTTCTCTTTCCGCTGAAATGAGATTACTGCTCAATATGATAAATAGGATTTTATTTCCAAAGACCGGGAGATTCGATCTCATCACAGAGCGAGATCTAGCAGTGATGGAGTGTATGATTCAGGGGATTCCCCTAAATCTTCCGGCCATGATACTGAGACAGATGAGGAAGGTGATGTGCAGCAACAGGGTATCACTACCTTATGGTATGATACTCACCTTGATTTTTAGACAGCACGGTTTAGCTCTCGAGGAGGAGGCATCCAAGAGTCACATCATACTGATACATACACTGCACGGACACTTATACGCATGGGATATGAGAAAGTGAACGGGCAGTGGATTCACACTGGAGCAGGCATTCAGGGTGAGGCACCAGAGGGAGATGCACCAGAGGATGAGGATGAGGAGCATATGGATCATCCTACTGCACCCTCAGAGGCTGGACCATCGTCATCCGTTCCTCCGACAGATACGGATGAGTTCTGGAGCAGGATGACTGAGCTCATGTCAGCTCAGGCGAGGACTATCACTGACGGGCTGACGAGCCGATTGGACGCCCGTTGGATGTCATGTCTGCTGAGATCAGTGATCTGAGGCAGCAGATAGGAGCACTCCGGAGAGAGAGAGAGACCCATGGACCATCTGTGCCACAGGCTGCTGAGTCAGAGATTTCGGCACAGAGTCATCCAGCTCGTCGTGCTCCACGCCAGACACAGTCTCACCAGGCTCGACCTCCCCTCGCCACGTACACTAGGAGGATGAGGACTAGATCCCAGCCGTTAGAGTCTCCCTAGGCTGATCTTAGCATCTATGTTTAGAGCCTAGGCTAGATATCTAGTTCTCATATGTATCTTGCTTTTATCATGTATCTTTAAAT